>NC_053167.1:143466945-143768879 GCF_016835505.1 Polypterus senegalus | reverse complement strand
GTTAGAGCCCACCTACCAACCTGGAGGTGATTTTAAAGACCTACCTGGTTGTAACTGCCATATGGCCAATGATTAGAACTTTGATTCTTTAACTCAATTAAGTTTATCTTTACTGAGAGCAGAACTATTAAAAATCCCATCACAAAAAATAATTACAAAATTGGCTCAGCTAAATAAATGGAACATAAACACAAAAATGAGAATTGAAATAAATATATAGAAAACTAGACCTACAGATTGTAACCAAAAGGGTGAACTCTTTGCCTAGTTTGCTCATAGAGGCCGAGCACCACAGAGCTAATCTCCTTGTTGGCAAGCCGGATGCTCCTAACATGGCAGTTTGTGCAGAAGGAGCTGATACTGCAGAGTCTTCTGATGTAAGCCCATGGCTTCAATCTACATGTTGAAGCATCGCCTTTGGAAATTTTGCATGTGATTTATGACTGGAGACAAGGCCCAAGAAATTAAGAAGCACAACTGACCCTCCTGCTCAGACACCCAATTCTCCACCAGACTTGTCACAGGCCATGCTGGAGTCTTACTATAAAGAATTCCTGTAACTTATTTGGAGAATTTAGACATGGCTGAGTCCTTGGCAGCCTGAGCTAAAGTGCTTAACTTTCTGTATAAGCATGAATTATTAAGTTTTAATCTTCAGCTTTTATAACCCGTGTGCTAAATTTGAAATAAAATGTGAGACTGCAAACTTAAGAAGGGGAGATGACTGACATCTTTTGAGTACCACAGACTACTATAATAAAAAATGCACCCTTCACACTGTTCTAGAAAAGGTTACATTTGTACAGGAGAAAGGTATCTAAGTAAAAGTCAATCCACCCATCACCCATTTTCTTGCCTGCTAATCTAATCTCCTGCCACTTCCTAAAGTTTACATTGTACGCTTTTGGGTGTGTCTATGATTGGGCCTGAAAAAAGGCAAATGAGATGGCAGCTAAAATTCCTTTTCTGTGTGGTGCCAGAGAAACTCAGAGGATCCAGATACCAGTTAGTGGTCCCAGAAGAATATGGTTCTTAATTCCTTAAATATTATCATGACAGTCCTTTTGGTGGGCATCTTTGGCGGATGAAGACCTTGATGAAAATTCTGGAAGTAGTTTGGTGGCCCACCAGTGAGAGGGATGTTTGGTGCCACATCAAATCATCCAAGACCTGTCAGCAATTGAAGAACCCACCAGGTAAGCCAGTTGGATTTCTCCTATCCGTTATGACAAATGAACCAGGAGAAATGTTGGGCATTGACTCAAAAGATAGTGTTAATAGTTGTTGTAGAATGTTTTTCAAAACGGGTAGAATTGTTTGCACTTAGGGATGCCAAGGTCCTGAAGATTTGTTCTACCCCTCTGGGGGGTCTCAAAGTATATTGTGTCTGACAGGGGTCCACAATTTACTAGCTCTATGCTTCAGGAACTGTATACAGCTTGGGGGGTCAAACAGAAACTCACCACAGCTTACTATCCACAGACAAATCTGACGGAGAGAGTGAATAGGACCCTGAAGACTATGGTAGCCTCCTATGTGTGTGAATGACACCAAGACTGGGATAAGTGCCTACTGGAGCTTCAATTTGCCATGAACACAGCGGTGCATGAGGCCACTGATGAGACACCTGCTTGGGTTGCGATCAGCAGACAACTCAAAAGTCCCCTTGACCATCTGATCATCCCAGCTCCTCTCCCTGACTCAAAGACGTGCACCACAGTTCAGGTCCTAGAAGAATTAAAGCAGCAAGTCCAAAGGAGGTTGATGAGTTTGACATGCCAAGTATTATAATGCACGATGGCAAGAGGTACTCTTTGTTGTTGGGGACCTGGGGCCTCATGTATAATGCCGTGCGTAGAACTCGCACTATAACATGGCGTAAGCACAAAAGCCGAAATGTGCTTACGCACAGAAAAATCCAGATGCAGGAATCTGTGCATACTCCAACTTCCACGTTCTTCCGCTACATAAATCCCGATCAGCGTGAAAACTAACGCTCGTGCACGCTCTTTATGTAACGCCCCAAATCCTCCCAGAATTACGCCTATTTGAATATGCAAATCAATATAAATCGCCCTTAAGCGCAGCCTTCTGTGAAAAGACAATGGGAAAAGCACGGGAAAAATATAAGAATTTCAGCGAATACCAAGTGGAGGCAAAGGAAAAACATACTATTTGTTCAAATAAACCGTGGAATAATCAACAAAAGGAAGTTGATCGAGTGACATAGCGTGTTGGAGAAACTTGAAAGCTCACATTCACAAAATTGCACAGTGCCGGAAATAATAAAGATGTCACATATCAAAGTTGCTGTGAAAAGAAGAGTTGTAGCCCACTGTCTGAGTGTCATATGAAAGTTTATTAGGGTACAGAGAAAAAAGGCACACGGTGGGGAAAAAGCACGAAATGTCAACTTTAATCTCGCATTTTCCACTTTAATCACGTAGTTTATTTTGTCATTTAGTAGAACATTATAAACTTCATCTTAAAATTGTTTAATTAACCAGTTTCTCAAAATTACATTGTAATTAAAGTAGCACGTTAAATGCTTTGTTTTGTATTTGATCTTCTACTCGTATGTGCTCTGTGTGTGTGAATCACTACTTGCTTCTTAAACTGGCTCTCTTCCTCCAACTGGACACAGAGTCCATTACATTCGTGATATTACAGCTCTCTGAATAACTCAAATACTGAGATGTATACGTGATGTCATTTTTATGATGATAGGAGTTAAAGCACGTTATTAAACATGTGTTTCATGAGCCTCGTGCTCATGACAAGCATTTATCTTTTGTCGAAATTTGTCGCTGCGTTTTTAGCTGTGTTGTTATTTTCTCTTTCTGTTTTATATTCAATATATATTGGCGTAGCCGCCCCAAGAGTCCTTGCTTTTCTTTCCCCAAGTAACCGATCGCCACACCATCAGCTTTGTAATAGAAGTTAAGCCATCTGTAAGCTTAGCGCCGATTCTTCAAAACGTTTAAAGAACATTGAAATATCTTCGTAGTACATGTTTAATTATTCTATCCTTCACGACACTCCCAGTGAAGAATATAGATTATTTAAATGAAGTTAAAGTTTTATGTGTATAATTTAACAAACATATTTTGCTGCATTTCACCTTAAAATGATATCGTCATCATATGTAAATACGCGCTTTATAAAGTGGCTCAGGTTGTGTGATATTATAACTGTAGTGCAAGTTTACAGTGGGGTGATTGTACTTATAAGTCCTAACAGTTCTACGAGGAGCACTTGATTGAGTGCATTTAAAGTTCTTGGGATTAAACTGTTTCTGAACCGCGAGGTCTGTACAGGAAAGGCTTTAAAACATTTTGCAGTGGCTGAGACAGCGTGTCCTTAAAGTTGTATACCGATAATTCTCTTTCCGATCAGCTGCTGCTGTGATTCACACTCAGATACAGTGATATAAATACTCTGAGTGGTGCAGTGAGAGGAATATGGAAAAAGATGATCCGCTGTGGCAACTCCTAACGGGAGCAGCTGAAAGAAGAAGAAGAAGAAGTGAGAGTAACAACGCTAAAGCAGTTATGGCATTTGGACTACTATGGCTGTTCCCTGGACCATTATATTGTTACGAGTTAATTACAATCAGATGCATTACACTAATAAACAATATGCGGTTAGTTTCTGTGTATTTATAAAGCCGCGTCATGAAAATGAAAATAATGAGTAATCACACAAGAACAGTACCATTGCTTTGACGCTGGGTGCCGCCAGTTTGCAAAACCGAGCGGAGAACTTGCGTACGACAAGGCATGAGGTACCGTGGAAAAGTGCGTGGCTTTACGCCAAGTGTAGGTTTTATACATCGCGATTTGAACGTGGAAAAGTTCTTACGCAACATTTCTGTGCGTACGCACCGTTTATACATGAGGCCCCTGGTCTGGATTAGGACTCACCAGCTGTCCACTGCTGTCAACAGGTCTGCTGTTAAGCTAGTGCCAAAATGGGTGGGCCCAGTAAAAATTATAAAACGTTTAGGACCGATTAATTTTCGCATACAAAGTGGTAGTGGATTAGATGCCAGAAAGGAAACAATTCATGTGACCAATATCAAGCGCTGTTTTGAACCCACCATACCGTTGACTGGGGGTGGAGATCTGTGTGGTGCTGCCACATAAATAGAAGAAATGTGTTTTTATGCTGTCTTGCTTGTGTGGACAGTACTTAGAGACTGAGATTGACAGCAGTGCCCCAAAAGGTGAGACATCCGGTTTTCCTTTTTTTTTTTTTCTGGGAGCAGTTTGCATAAAACACGGCATTTTAAAGGGAGAGAGGACAGCCAAGAAGAAGACGGGGAAAAATCGGACTTAACAGATCAGCATCTGCCAAGATAAGAGGTCCTGTAGCTCCGAAAGACCTGACTGTTAGGTGGAAGTCGGCGATTCACTTTTGAGTTGTGAAATTGTTGTTCCGTTATTTCCTACGGACTCAGGTGAGCTCACAAAGACATTATTTTTCTTTATCATGCCGCAGACTGACTGTAGAGCAGTTTACAGTAAGGACTTTCACTTTATGGGGTCAGCATCCGATTATACTCTTCGTTTCACTTTCTGCCAGCAGGGGCTGGAACTTTGGACTTACATGTGAATTTCGGAAGGGGAACTGGGGGAGTGACATTCCTACTGTGTATACATATTTTTGTATTGGCACATATAAGAGTTATTTTTGAGTTGGGGGAGGGTGGATGAAGGGATTGCTATTGTTCTTTTCTCCTCCTGTCTTTTCTTGGATAGAATACATGTCTCTGTGTTTATGGATATTGTCCTCCAGCTGTTTTTTTTTCTCTCATACTCTATATGGTGTCACAAAAGCCACAAAGAGCCATAGCAAGGTTTGGGGCAGCCACCCGTATATTTGGATTCCTGGCTGCAAATTGAAGTTTTAAATGATAGCACTGCTGTGCACAAAACCAAGTCCAAAACAGAACTGAGGGAATAGGGAAAAGGTGGAGGCTTTTAAAGGGGAAGACAGGAAGTGAGATCAAAGGGGTCGGGCTCGTGAGGGTCTTCAACCATTGGCTCAAGCCCGGACATGACATCACAGGGGCCAGAGCCGGCAAGGTCTCCTTCCATAGGCTCGGTCCCGGAAGTGACGTCAAGAGGACCAGGTGGAATCTCCCATGAATGGTCTGCAGGAAAAGGAGAAAAAGAGTCCGTGCACTCTGCCACATCCCGGCATGACTCGGAACTGCCCTTACTTAAGCCCTTTAGCTGCCTCCCACGCACACGTGTGTGACAATGGTCATTCGTCATTTGGAACTGAACATTTTAAAAAGGTGTGTACGGTGGTGCGTTGCATAGTGCGATATTGGCCTATCCTTTTTATCATCTGCCTTAAAGTAGGACAAGTCAGTGGTAACGATCGACCCGTTTCAGGGTGGCAGGCAAGTCTGTTACAACCCTCACTCAAATTTTCAGTGTGTGTGACATCAGCTTTATCTCTCTATTGTTTTCACAATCCTGAATGTGACCCTTCTCTATATAAATGAGTTCAGTCCCACTGCTCCTCCTCTCCTCTGGTATTCTGTCCTCTTCATAGATCTTCTCCTTCAGATCACACAACACATCAACTCCTTCTTCTCCTAAACTGTTTCATACTTCTTCTAGTATTTCATCCAGTCCTGTTGCCTGTTTCCTTCCTCCTTATTCTTGGCACTCGCCTTTCATTTAGAACTTCATTCCCAAATACCACTCATGGCTTTTCTTCATTTAACAGCTTTTTAAAATACCTTTTCCATAAATTCTTGATCCTATCACACTTAATGATTTTTCAATAGCTTTTCTTTAAATGACATTTAAAAGACAGCACACAATAGTGACAATGACAGTGTGTCCTAAATATTAGATGTTACTTAGTGTTATTCATATTTGATGTGCTCATTAAACAACATAGTAAGTACATTAATTAAAGGCCAAGAAACACTTGAACCCCTGGTCCTCAAGATAAGGTGGTTCATTGACTTTTTTTTCCTGCTTATTACCATGCAGTTCTTCTGGAAGCTGCTCTTTAACTTCATGCCTCTGTACCCTGCAGGCTGACAAGTAAGGCGATGGTCAGCAGTGCTAGTGAGCTGATAAATGGCCCTGAGTTCAGACTGACCTCTTACTTTGGTTGTTGTCTCATCATTTGTCATTCATCTTCAGTGAAACGGCTCCTACATTTGGATTGACGCTGAGATGGCCTGGCAGATGTTGTTGCTTTTCATGGCTATTCACATAGAAGCGTTTGGATGGGCCAGGCTTGTGAATGGCTTTGCCCCAGCCGGCCACATGTGTGCTACATCAGTGCATGTTACATTGTAAGCTTTTCAGTGTGGATGAATGACTGTGTGTTTTAAGTGTCTGACTTTAGTTTGTGCTGAAAACAACTAATCTGTGGTACAGACCTAAGGAGACATCAGTTTACACAGGTAGTTGTCCGTGTTTGTCACGCCCGCATTGTGTATGCTGCACTTTGATAACTTTGTGGACGGGGGGCGCCGTGGCCCTTGTTCTTCTTTGTGCTGTAATGGTGTGTATCAGTCTGTTCTGCAAGTATAAAAATCACACAGCTTTGAATACCTGAGCACAGTTTGCTTTACATCTTTGTCGTCCTTGCATTCTCTGGCTATAAAAAGGATGCAAAGCCCATTAACTTTATGGATGTGGCTGCTAGCCACATGTCACAAGTATCAGTGTGTCAGACACAGTGGAATCCAGGGATGTCATTTTTCTTGTTCCTATTAAATCGTTGGCCTCCATAATTTGCCTCATGCTCAGCAGATGTCATGGCTTGTCCTCCTGTCATTTTGCCTTATTGATCAGTTTCCCTATGCAATTTTCGATTTTATTTTAGAAAAGACGCGAGCCCGAGAGCCTCATGAAGGTTGCTGCCAGCCACCAGTGGCAAAGCCAGAAACTGCAACGTGGTGAGGCCTTTGTATTCCTTCATTAAAAAATGTTTTTCTTCATCAGACATGAATCTTTGTCTTCGAAGGGCTGTCACATCATCTACTGTCACTTGACTATTCAAGAAACAAGAAACATTTCATGTGGACGCTCAATGTTGTCAACAGTCATGGAAGTGGACAGGCGTCCAGCTCCTTCTTCATGGCTGACACTTCCTTGTCTTCCTTTTCTATTCATTCATACACACTTCTATGCAATAAAACACTTTCTCCATACTGTGCACAAAGTGTTCGATAAATATAAATATAAATATAATATATAATATAATATAAGATTAAAAATGTAAATATATATTTTTTGTGAGTAAAATGCACAGATATTTTCTAAAAACCACACAACAGACTCAAATAACACATATTTTGGAATAAACATATAAAAAGTAGATATAAAGATGGAAAAAACTTTAATTATGTGAAATGTCCCTTCAAAGTTAGAAAATCGGCTCATCTGGAGGAAATGCAAATCAGGAGCCACCAGGGAGCACCAAGACTGAGTTTGACAAATGAACTTCACATGCCAGCCTGGTGTTTCATAACCAACTTATTACACAGGAGGCGGAGTCTTTATTGGAATTAACTCTGGACAGGATGCCAGTCCAGCACTGGGACCACTCAATCACAGTGAGCCAGTTTGGAGTTGGCAATAAACCAAACACAAACTGGACGCAATTCTGAAGCCGAAGAAAACTGTGAAGAAAGCCACTCAGACATGGGAAGAACATGCAGACTCTAAAAATATCAGTTTATATTTATTTTAAACAGTTTGTTCTACTGTACACTGAACTCTGATACAAGATGCTTTATTAGTTAATTCCATAGATCACAAGATAAGCATAATACTACATGTCTATGTTAAACAATGTGAAATGGGAAAGATAACAAATTAAGGCAATAAACATGTCAAATATTTAGAAAACTAACATCAAATCATTTTCTACATCTCTACATTACAACTTCACTCGATCAAAACGGCTGGCACTCTGGTGTATAGATTAGCGTTGCTCCCTCATGATTGTAAAGGCCTGCGTGGACTTTACTTGACTTCTCCTGGGGCCTCACGCATAACGCCGTGCGTAGAATTCACATTATAACATGAAGTAAACACAAAATCTGAAATGTGCTTACACACAGAAAAATCCAGATACAGGAATCTGTGTGTACTCCAACTTCCACGTTCGTCCGCTACAAATATTACGGTCAGCGTGAAAACCAACTCCTCCCAGAATTACGCCTCTTTGAATATGCAAATCAATATAAATAGCCCTTAAGCTCAGCGTTCTGTGAAAAGACAATGAGAAAAGCACGGGGGAAAATATAAGAATTTCAGCGAATACCAAGTGGAGTGAAAGGAAAAACATACTATTTGTTGGTTTAAACAGTGGGATAAAAAACAAAAGGAAGTTGATCGAGTGACATAGCGTGCTGGAGAAACTTGAAAGCTCAAGTTCACAAAGTCGCACAGTGCCCGAAATAAAAAAGAAGTTGTCAGATATCAAAGTCGCCATAAAAAGGTGAGTCGTAGCCCACCGTCTGAGTGTCATATGAAAGCTTATTAGGGTACAGACAAAAAAAAAATAGGGACACAGTGGGGAAAAAAACACAAAATGTCAACTTCAATCTCGAAATTTCCACTTTAATCACGTAGTTTATTATGTCATTAAAGTAGAACATCATAAACTTCATCTTAAAATCGTTTAATTTACTAGTTTCTCAAATCCCATCGTAACTAAATTAGCACGTTAAAATGCTTTGTTTAGTATTTGATCTTCAATGTGCTCTACATGTGTGAATCACTACGTGCTTCTGTTCTTTCTCTTTCTCCGACAGGACACAGAATCCATTACATTCGTGATATTACAGCTCTCTGAATGATTAAAATACTGAGACGTATACGTGATATCATTTTCATGATGACAGGAGTTAAAGCATGTTATTAAACATGGGAACACGATGGCACAGTGACTGTTCATGTCTCACACAAGATGCTGCTGTGCCGTGTGTAACCTTCAATGAAATCATTTATTTTAGCAATACTGTCTCTTTCAAACGTACTAACCTGCATTTCCTGTCCTTACTTTTCTTTCCCCAAATACCCAATCGCCACACAATCAGCTCTGTAATAGACGTTAAGCCATCTCTAAGCTTACAGCGACGATTCTTCAAAACTTTTAAGGAACATTGAAATATCTTGGTAGTACGTGTTTAATTATTCTATCCGTCTATCCTTCCAGTGTCGCGCCAGCCTCAGCAAATATACAGCGTGAGGCAGGAACAATACGTGAACTTGCTAGCGCTGCGGCACCGTGTCCTCACATGTTTAATTATTAACAATACAGATTATTTAACTGAAGTTTAAGTTTTATCTGTATAATATAATCAACATAATTCCCTGGACCATTACAGTGATCCCTCTCTATATCGTGCTTCGACTTTTGCGGCTTCACTCCATCGCGGATTTTAAATGTAAACATATCTAAATATATATCACAGATTTTTCGCTGGTTCGCGGATTTTTGCGGACAATGGGTCTTTTAATTTATGGTACATGCTTCCTCAGTTGTTTTGCCCAGTTGATTTCATACAAGGGACACTATTGGCGGATGGCTGAGAAACTACCCAATCAGAGCACTTATTACATATTAAATAAAACTCCTCAATGATATACGATATGTTTCCCGTGTGGTGCTTCGCATACTTGAAATCCCGAACAGCACGCATTGATTTTTGATTGTTTGCTTTTCTCTGTCTCTCTCACTCTCTCTGACATTCTCTGCTCCTGACGGAGGGGCTGTTCGCACACTGGCCTAGAGGATACGGACGCTCCTCTAAAAAATGCTGAAAGACTACCTTCACGTTGCTGCCTTCCTTGCAGCTGCTTTGTGCGGCGGTGCTTCGCATACTTAAAGCCCAAACAGCCCTATTGATTTTTGATTGTTTGCTTTTCTCTCTCTGTCTCTCTCTCTCTCTGACATTCTCTGCTCCTGATGCGCACTTTGAAGACGAAGATATGTTTGCATTCTTTTAATTGTGAGACGGAACTGTCATCTCTGTCTTGTCATGGAGCACAGTTTAAACTTTTTACTAAAGGGTGTTATTTCATGTTTAGAGGGCTCTAATAATGTTAAAAAAATATATTTAGAAGGTCGTATACAGGTTTTCTATGCTCTAACTGCGAAAATATTCGATTTATAAATAAAGAATCCTACTTTGCAGAAATTCATTTATCGCAGCAGAGTTTGGAATGGATTAACCGCAATAAACGAGGGTTTACTGTATATTGTTACAGGTTAATTACAATCAGATGTATTACACTAATAAACAATATGCAGTTCATTTCAGTGTATTTATAAAGCTGCGTCAGTAATGTGGATCTGAAAAAGAATGATAAACCACACAGGAACAGTAGCACTGCTTTGACACTGGGTGCCGCCAGTCTGCAAAACCGAGCGGAGAACTTGCGTACGACAGGGTATGAGGTACCGTGGAAATGTACGTAGCATTATACCAAGTTTAGGTTTTATACATCGCGATTTGAACATGGAAACGTTCTTACGCAACATTTCTGTGCGTACGCATCGTTTATATATGAGGCCCCAGGTCTCTGATGGGGTTTCTCCAATTCACTCCACATCCTTGTATTAATGGATGCAACTCAATGTGCATGTGGACAGGGGTTCCCATTGACCAACCCTGTTATGGATTAAGATGTCGTCAAATGTTTTTTTTGTTTTGAAATGCACTCAAGTTATTAAACCATGGCAAAATAACAAAACTTCACAAACTGCTACTCTGAGCAAGGGCTTTGTGATTTATATCATCAAAGTAGGCATCAGCAGCTCTCAGCATCTGCTGCAGGGCCGTCAGGATCAAAATGTCCATGTGAAGGTTGAGCTCTGTCTCTGTTGAGTAGCTCTTAACCAGGGAGATGGAGGAGACGGGAATTCCCAGAATCTGTCCAAGCTGAGTCACCTGGAATTAAAATGGAAAAAAAGGGTGAAGTAGAGGAAAACTCAAGTGAGACTTGATTTAAGATGGATGGAAACTGCTGAGCTGCTGCTGGTTGAGTTTCCTGATTATTTTCATCTTTAAGTGTTTTAACTTGCCTAACTGAGGTGGATGTTTGCAAACCTTGATGAAGATCCCACCGCTGGTTGGTTAAGGGTCTTAATCAAGGAGACACAATGTGTAAATACTGAATGAACAAACCAGGGTTTGTCCTGTTATTCAAATTTGAGTAATAAATGTTTATTCAACCTGGATGTCTGTTTCAATAGGAAAGAAGAGAATTGGTCTGTGAATGCAGAAGGACACAAATGTGTAAGGCGTTAGGACCATAACTACTTTTTACCACACTTCTATTAGCTACACCTGTTTCTTGTCTGGTACAAATCTTGTAACCGATATTTAACCCACTTCCTATTGTCCAAATAACTTGAAATTTTGCACACTTTACTCACTTCTGATGACAATACATGAACCAGTAATCAGATTCACTAATTGATCAATTAATCGATGTTAAATAAGAAATGAAATTTTCATATGAAGAATAGTTCAAGATTTCACCAATAGATGGTGCTAGTAACTGCATCTTGTATGAAGATGTGTGCATATAGACGTCAAAGTAAAGCGTTAAAATATTGATTATAAAATTATACCAAAACAAACCCAAGACTAAAAAGTTGAAAATTATATATATATATATATAATCTTTTTAAAACCATGCTTATATGAAGTTAAAAAGTGTACTAAAAAGTAAAAGTGTCTCATATATCACTCGTAAAATAAACGTGTGGCTGCTCTTCATCAATCAACATTCAAAAAAGCGCCCACCCTTTTATTTTACAAGTGATGAATGTATTTTTTATTTTGTAGTACACTTTTTAACTCAATATAAGCATGTTTTTTTAAAAGTATTATATATATATATACAGTGGTGTGAAAAACTATTTGCCCCCTTCCTGATTTCTTATTCTTTTGCAAGTTTGTCACACAAAATGTTTCTGATCATCAAACACATTTAACCATTAGTCAAATATAACACAAGTAAACAGAAAATGCAGTTTTTAAATGATGGTTTTTATTATTTAGTGAGAAAAAAATCCAAACCTACATGGCCCTGTGTGAAAAAGTAATTGCCCCTGAACCTAATAACTGGTTGGGCCACCCTTAGCAGCAATAACTGCAATCAAGCGTTTGCGATAACTTGCAATGAGTCTTTTACAGCGCTCTGGAGGAATTTTGGCCCACTCATCTTTGCAGAATTGTTGTAATTCAGCTTTATTTGAGGGTTTTCTAGCATGAACCGCCTTTTTAAGGTCATGCCATAGCATCTCAATTGGATTCAGGTCAGGACTTTGACTAGGCCACTCCAAAGTCTTCATTTTGTTTTTCTTCAGCCATTCAGAGGTGGATTTGCTGGTGTGTTTTGGGTCATTGTCCTGTTGCAGCACCCAAGATCGCTTCAGCTTGAGTTGACGAACAGATGGCCGGACATTCTCCTTCAGGATTTTTTGGTAGACAGTAGAATTCATGGTTCCATCTATCACAGCAAGCCTTCCAGGTCCTGAAGCAGCAAAACAACCCCAGACCATCATACTACCACCACCATATTTTACTGTTGGTATGATGTTCTTTTTCTGAAATGCTGTGTTCCTTTTACGCCAGATGTAACGGACATTTGCCTTCCAAAAGTTCAACTTTTGTCTCATCAGTCCACAAGGTATTTTCCCAAAAGTCTTGGCAATCATTGAGATGTTTCTTAGCAAAATTGAGACGAGCCCTAATGTTCTTTTGCTTAACGGTGGTTTGCGTCTTGAAATCTGCCTTGCAGGCCGTTTTGCCCAGTCTCTTTCTTATGGTGGAGTCGTGAACACTGACCTTAATCGAGGCAAGTGAGGCCTGCAGTTCTTTAGACGTTGTCCTGGGGTCTTTTGTGACCTCTCGGATGAGTCGTCTCTGCGCTCTTGGGGTAATTTTGGTCGGCCGCCACTCCTGGGAAGGTTCACCACTGTTCCATGTTTTTGCCATTTGTGGATAATGGCTGTCACTGTGGTTCGCTGGAGTCCCAAAGCTTTAGAAATGGCTTTATAACCTTTACCAGACTGATAGATCTCAATTACTTCTGTTCTCATTTGTTCCTGAATTTCTTTGGATCTTGGCATGATGTCTAGCTTTTGAGGTGCTTTTGGTCTACTTCTCTGTGTCAGGCAGCTCCTATTGAAGTGATTTCTTGATTGAAACAGGTGTGGCAGTAATCAGGAAATTGAACTCAGGTGTGATACACCACAGTTAGGTGATTTTTGAACAAGGGGCAATTACTTTTTCACAGGGCCATGTAGGTTTGGATTTTTTTTTCTCACTAAATAATAAAACCATCATTTAAAAACTGCATTTTGTGTTTACTTGTGTTATATTTGACTAATGGTTAAATGTGTTTGATGATCAGAAACATTTTGTGTGACAAACATGCAAAAGAATAAGAAATCAGGAAGGGGGCAAATAGTTTTTCACACCACTGTATATATATATATCCATCAATTTTCTAACCCGCTGAATCCGAATACAGGGTCACGGGGGGTCTCCTGGAGCCAGTCCCAGCCAACACAGGGCACAAGGCAGGAACCATGCCAGGGCAGGGTGCCAACCCACTGCATGACTATATATATATATATATATATATATATATTATGCACTGTAAAAATGCAGAAGACAGGCACAGCTAGCGAGAGACCTGATGATCCCTGTGACGGTGACACTAATTCAGGATGATCTGGACAAATTGGGCAAATTTAATTCAGCAGCAGACAGGGAGCCCAATCTTTTTTGTGTCTGTCATTTAACACTAACTAAGGGGCATATTGGGAGATTTTGTAAAGAAACACACGCATACAGTAAGTCAAGGCTGTGGCTGAACCCATCATTTGGACACATTTTTGACTGGTAACAGAGACAGTTGGGCCAAACAAACAGACCCATTTCAAATTTACCATTTCTCTCTGAAATACTTGAAAAAGTAGTCGCCAGTCAGCTTCAGTCACACCTTACGCATTACAATTTATTTGAGAAATTCCAGTCTGGTTTTTGCACTGGTCATAGTACAGAAACGGCACTAACACGGGTTGTAAACGACATTCTGATATCCTCTGATGAAGGAAACTCCACTGTAATTATGTTGTTGGACTTAAGCACAGCGTTTGACACCATCGACCACTCTATTTCACTGCACAGGCTAGAAAATGATGTTAGGCTTACAGGCTCCGTGCTCGCTTGGTTTAGTTCTTATTTATCAGATTGATTACAATGTGCTGACAGGACTCCATCATTATACACAGCAGTTCAATATGGTGTCCCGCAGGGCTCAGTACTCAGACCTTTACTGTTTTCACTTCACATGCTTCCACTGGGATCTCTCATTAGTTGTTAATTTTCATTCATATGCAGATGACACCCAGTTATACCTTTCTTTTAGATCAAATGAGGTTTCTCCAATTTTGTGAATGGATGAGAACTACTTGTCTTTAAACAACGATAAGACAGAGATGTTAATTGTTGGAGGGAATGATGCTGATGACTACAATATTTGCTCATCATTTAACTGCACGCCAAACCTACCTGGAAAGGGGTCTCTCTTTGAACTGCCTTTCCGGAGGTTTCTTCCATTTTTTCCCTGCAAGGGTTTTTTTGGGAGTTTTTTCTTGTCTTCTTAGAGAGTCAAGGTTGGGGGGCTGTCAAGAGGCAGGGCCTGTTAAAGCCCACTGCGGCACGTCTTGCATGATTTTGGGCTATATAAAAATAAATTGTATATTATATTGTATCTTCAGCAGCGACTGTCCTCTGTCTCTGAATGGTCTAAATTATGTCCCCTTCACACTTCCTGTCCATCTTTGCATTTTTGACACTAAAGAACTTCCACATGATGGTTACATGGCATCAGACACAAGAGATGGCCTCTCAATCTGGGCTTGAGGAAGACACTTGAATAAGTATAGAGGCTTTACTATTTAAAAGACTTAAATTTAATAATATCGGACAACGAGGAAGAGCTTATAATAACTAATGAACACTTTCCCATAAACAGATAATCAATTGTCATGGTGAATAGCAAAGAAGAAAAATGGCAATGTGACAGAGAACATCTAGAGCTTCAGATGCCACTTTCTTGTTTGATGGACTGACTTTGCACGTTTCATTACTTTACTTCTTATGATCACATCACACTCATCACTGCCAGCCCCCCATTGGTCAGTTTGACTCACCTTTTCATAAAGGTAGCGGCTCCTGTACACTTTGGTCACATCTTTTTTAACTTCAGGGCAGGCTTCATTAATCTTAGTGACCAACACAAGCTGGAGAATCCCTACAAGATATGAGACAAGAGTCTGAGTTAAAATCCAGTTCTGTCTGCCATTTGCTGTATTCCAGTCTAATAGAATGACGAGGACACCGTTGAACTATTAAAGGGGTCTCAGAAAGTCTTAATTTTCAGTCTAACATTCTCGATTGTTGCAGAGTATTTCTGTCTCTGGGGCAGTTTTAAATTCTATATTCTGTGTGATGGTAAGCGCACACGGACAAGTGTCCTGGCTGGGATGAGACAAGGAACAATACCCGGGCAGTATAATGCATAAAAGGGGGATACAACCTGTCAGGACTACGTGCTGCCCTCATATGTTAGATGGCAACATTTATGGGTCAGGACTCCCACGGGGATAACTGCAGGGCATGCTGGGAACTGTAGTCTCATGGGGCAGCCCTGTTGGCTTCTGTGGGACCCACCAGGGAGTAATTCCTGCTTTTTGGGGCTTCCGTTTGATCCAGAAGTGCTTCAAACGGGCTGTGCCCTGGCACCAGAAGTACTCCTAGGTCCAAAATAGGCAAGTCGGTGAAGAGGGCAGGCAAAGCTCGTCTGGAGGAGTGGAATGAGAAAGAAAAGAAGAGAAGAAGAGTTGTGTTGTGTTTTTGTAACTGTTGAAGCCTTTTTGAAAGGTATTTGTGCTAATAAACCTTTTAATTAAACCGGCACTTGTGTTGGTGAGGTTTGTGGTGCTGCATCCCCCTCTAGTGGTCACACCTGGAACTTGTTTTGCATGACTCTGAGACATTGTGTTTACTTCCTGCTCCATTAGTAAATGTTTAGGAAAAGTTCTTGCTTGTCAGTGTGGATCATCGTCTTGTCTTCTTATGGGAGCGGGTTGTGTGACCCAACTAAAGATCAGATATAAGCAACCGTGAACTCTCTGAAAAATGACAGGCGTGCCTTTCTCGGTCTTTGTTGTTCTTGCATTGTGTATAAGTCGCCTAACAGACGGCACTGTCCTTATTGCTGTTCTTCTTATGGTATTCTTTGTCACAAAATTGATCTCTGTGATTTATATATACATATAAAATTCTTGCATCTTGTAAATTTAAGTTGAAGTTTAATTATATGCTTTTAGCTAGGTTTTACTACTTGCTTATAAACTTTTTTTCACACTGTATATTTTATTACTTGGGACTTTGGACCATTTAAGTAATCGTTAAAATTTCATCATACAGTGAGCACAGTGGTAGTGCTGCTGCCTCGCAGTGAGGAGACCCAGGTTCACGTTCAGGTCCTCCCTGTGTGGAGTGTGTATGTTCTCTTCATGTCTCGGTGGGTTTCCTGGCTGCTCTGGTTTCCTCCCACTGTCCAAAGCATGTCTGCTAGGTGAATTGCTGATGCTAAGCTGGCCCAGTGAGTGTGTGTGTGTGTGTTTGCCCTGCATTGGGATGGACTGGAAGAGTTAGTTGCTGCGTTCTGCCCTATGCTGGCTAGGATAGGCTCCATTGACCAAGAACAATATACAGTTGAGGAAGAGGAACAAAACACAGTGATTAGTGCTGGCCTGCCTTTTGAATGATCATCCTTTACAACTTACGTGGTGAACTGTAGCTAGTTAACCCAGTTGAGGGCCTACTGTTACTAGCATGGTAGAGCCATGGCGGGGGTACAGAGCTGGACAAAAGCCACAGTAAACTGGTGAATATGAACTAACAAACTGGCAGAGATTAAAACACAAGAAGGCAGGAACTAAAATGAGGTAAAAGTATCAAAAGCACCAAAGAAAGGACATGTACATAGAAGAAGACATCAGTAAAGTAAGCTGGTGCAGGACGGGAGGTGAAGCAGAGTCTCAAAGCAGGGGTCACCATGAGATGAATGGCCACAGGAGATCCTGAAGATCATCCCCTTAGCTATACAACCTTTACAGCCGTGAACTTTCCTTCCCTGGGAGATATAATAGTTATATAACTAATCAAGCAAAGACACAAACTGTTAAATATGTTTAATGTGTAATCCTGTGGTCTGAAGCAAAGCCAGGAAATCACTGCTTTCAAACAATAAGCACGCAATATAAACTGCTGGGTGCATTTCATTTTAACTAACATTTCGAACTTCACTAAATGGTCTTACTAATATTAACAACAACTGACTTTTCAGCAGCAATGCGCACTATTAATGGTATTAGTTATGTGGGAGAAATAAAAATGCTGTCAGAATGTCTAATTAATGTCCCATCATCCTCTGTCAAGCTGCAGGTACTCACCCATTTTGTTCACTTCGGCCCGGATGGACTTCACCTTCTTCAGCAGATTTTGACCAAGGAGGCTGATTTTGTTTGCTTCAACTACGTAGACGACGCAGTGCACCTTATCAGCCAGGCTGGGCTCCACTCGGTAGCGCCTGTCATTTCTGGTTATCGGTGCCCTGATATTGAACTGGAGAGACACGATCATTTTAACAAGACATAACACACATTTCCCTCACTTACACACATATACAATTTTTTTATTGGAGCCCACCTGCTTGTTATTACCAATTCTTTATTGTATAACACACACCAGACACAGACCTTCACACTTGAGTGCTCATGTGTAAGTGCCAGGCTGAATAAAAGAAAAGAAAATTTAAAATAAAATAAAGAAAATGTCTTATTTGGCAGTTCCAGTCCCAGTGAGAAGCTATACAGGCAAATTTCTGGTATAAAGGAGCCCCCTGTTGTCTCATCCCCTTTATTAACACGCCCCACAAGTGACACGACCTGCTGTTATATTTGTAGCCAGAAGTGTAGAGTGAAGAGAAAAGGTGACAGGCCTGCTCCTTGTGCTGCTCCAGTGTTGGTCATACAGTCCCTGAGTTTCACAAAGTGCAGCCTGCCCGACAGACGGTCCATCATCTTGTCTTATACTGCTTGATATACTGTACACCGAAATAAGAAACACAATAACCCTTTCTATTCCTTTGGCACAAAACTGTCGACTGATTTATCGACATGTTTGTATTGCATTTCAGAATGATGAATCCCTACAATTGCTGAACATGTCAAATGTTGGTGAGTTACAGTGGCGTCTAAGCAGTTTGTGGGTGTTTTCCTGTGCGCTGCGCAGCCTTTTGTCAGTTTCATTTAGTAATGGGTGGACTCAGGTGTTCTTATGTCACCTCTAATACTTTTGCAGCTTTTGTTTCTTTGAGTGCTTTGGACACATCGCTCATAAGATGCTCAGAGTTAAAAATGGCAAAAGAAACAAACAAATAAATAAATAAAAATTAATTTTTCCTATGCGCTGTTCTCTATTTTCTTTTCTTCTTTCACCTTTCAATGCTTATTGATGTTTCACGTTACATTTTCCATAAAATTAATTAATGACTTCTGTGAACAGCATCATGTGCTACACAGCAAACAGCCAACTCCACTGACAGGGCTTTTTACAGAGAAAAATGGCTATTTGGTATCGTGAATACATCGTACACCACAAAAAAGTGTGTGTGGGTTGAGAAGCTTAGAGTTGGTTCTCAAAATTACAGAGAGGACAAACTGGTCAGTGCTGTGGACAGGTGGGCAGCCATGGCACGTGTGTAGCTTTAAAAAGTCAGTGGAGTGGCATCTATCTATCTATCTATCTATCTATCTATCTATCTATCTATCTATCTGTCTGTCTGTCTGTCTGTTTGTCTGTCTGTCTGTCTGTCTGTCTGTCTGTCTGTCTGTCTATCTATCTATCTATCTATCTATCTATGTTCTTCATGAGATTGTGATATATTTGTCATTAAGCTACAGCACTAAAGTTCTTTCTGGTAGTGTGGTGGGTCCCCTTATTTTCATATTTTTTCTGTTGGCTCCGTTTCCATTCAAACTACAGCTTACTAGCCATGGTGCACTCTGCTACTCAAAAACACATGATAGGACAGTGAAGAGGCCTTTTAATGGCGGGTGTAAATGT
This sequence comes from Polypterus senegalus, assembly GCF_016835505.1. Taxonomy (NCBI): domain Eukaryota; kingdom Metazoa; phylum Chordata; class Cladistia; order Polypteriformes; family Polypteridae; genus Polypterus; species Polypterus senegalus. Next base: position 143,749,666 of record NC_053167.1, on the reverse strand, counting down.
AAATTCTTAGCTCAGCAGAAAAGAAAAGAAAAGACACAAACTGTAATGTTGCCTACAAAAAAAGTACTTTGAGTAGTGAGAAAAGCGCTATATAAATGTAAAGAATTATTATTATTATTATTAGTAGTAGTAGTATTAGTAGTGACATTGCCAGAAATCCATTGGTAGGCGGGCATATAAAATTTCACCCAGATAAGATGGTTTATAGAACTTGACCATCAGCACCCAAATGAGGATGATCCTCTAATAAAACTGCTCAGTAATGCACACAACTTTGGAAGATGCACACACACAAATTCAAACACCTAGCCGTAAAAAATAAAATGATGCCCTTCTTGGCTATTATAAAAAGAAAACTAAAAGTATGGCCTTCCAATGATGCAAAAAACAAAACAAAACAAAAAACATTTAACTGGTATGATAGCACACAAAGTAAAGACACCAATAATAGTCTACAATCAAAAACTCTTTCAAATGAATGTTTAAGCTCAGCGCTTCCCGATTCATTTTACCCTCGCACCCCCTGTGACGGACGAGGCCGATTTCACACCCCCTTGGTTTGAGAAGAAGTATGTAAAAACATATGGTTAATGCAGAAAAACAGATCACCAATTGAAGATTTATGAATAATGGATACTTTATTCTCCATCAATAATTGTTTTGGTAAAGCCATCCTCAGTGTAATCCTCCTTCCATTTTCTAATTTTTTCACGACTAGCCATGAATAAATGAATGGTAAAAAAGTAAGAGCGAAGCGACGGTGACTTATTGAGGCAGGCAGGCGAGAGCCCAATAGCACGCGGGCTCGATGTAGTGCGCGTCAAGTCGATCTAAAATGCGCAGTCAGATTCGAAAAAATCTGTCTTTTCAAGTTCTATTTGGATATAAGTGGGATCTATTTAGTCGACAGAAATATCTTTGGTAGGAATGTAAGTTGAATTTAGTCTTTAAATTTCTATGGTGAAGAAAAATGTATGCAATGATGACTAAATTAACTTACATTCCTACCAAAGATATTTCTGTCGACTTAATAAAACTTACTTATATTTAAAATTTAAATAGAACTTGAACAGATACGATAGTTCATAATACCCACGCAGCACTATGTGCACGTAAGAGCGGAAGTCATCTGTTTTAACAAGCAGCGTATTGCACTGATACGAAATAGCCTGCCCATTTAATTATTTAAGAATGGATAAATAAATTAAGATTTTGTACAAATACTGTTTTTCATTTTTCTTTCTTGATGGATTTTGGCACCCCCAGCAACAGTTGCGGTGCGAGCACCCCCAATCGGGAAGCGTTGATCTAACTGTTCAGCAATACAAAGCCTGCCAAAACTTTTTAGTCTCATCCTATTGCCTAGATAAGTGCAGCCATTTTTTTAGATCTGGTACCCCTGTCGTTGTCCACAATGCTACAGTACCAACACTCTGAATCAGCAAACAGGGAAACCAAAAAGGCCTTACTTATAACACATCCAAGTTAGCCAACTCCATTTGTCATAAGAACAACTGGAAAAAGTCCGTATGTAAGCTCATCTTCAATCCCGGCTCCTGCTGAATTCTTAAGTCAGGTCGGTTGAGTCCAAGCTTGTTTATCTTATTTTTTTCTTCAAGTGAACGATTTATTAATTGGTTCCCAGTAAAGAAATAATCATATTTTCTTTGATTTGTAAAGTTCCGCTTGATGTTGCCATCTCCCTAAAGTCACACTCGCTCCTCTGTAGTTACGTTAATGGCGGGAGTGAGCTGTGAACCATTGATGTCAACATGACATTGTGCATCGATGATTCTCCAATCACATTAGATTAAATAAATCTAAAAGAAAACCTATTTGCTGCCAATAAATGTTGGCATGTCCAGGGTGCGCAGAAATATTTTTTAATGCAGTCAGCGTCATCAAGGAGCTTAACACCTGTGCTGCCATATTGTTTCTACATACAGGATGCAGTAGACAGCAAACTGAAAATTGTGGAGTTTACCTGTGGGGTCACAAAATCAAGCTGTAGTGGACATCAGCGTCACACAAATCTTATTTGTGTACAGCAGGGATTCATCTCACTAAACCTCAGAGTGGATATTCTAAATTGTGGTTAATGTCCCCATTGAACGTGTCTCGTGATGATCCTGCCAGCAAGAGACATGTTTCTACACATTTTACAAAAGCTCATTTGTATTCCTGATTGTGGTCATAGCACTGAGTGGAATTTTAGGGCAAAAAGGAGAAAAAATGGATAGAAAATGGACTGAGCAACATTGTAAAGCTCAGTTTTAATGCCATCTCGGTCCAGACGCTACCTTGCCTTCATTCAAGCCTGACCTTAGTGATGGACTTTGTATCGAACATCAAGCTGAATATGATCTGTGTAAATGGTAAAGAGCTGTACACACAGTCCATCTGTGAAACCTGTTGATGGTGACCATCTTCACTACACTTTAAGGAGAACACGTCGGCACATTCACTTTCAGTAATTATTTATTTTCCTAGGCTTTGCTTCAGAAATATATGTGTTTTATATCATGAGTTTAGACAAACATCAGTAAAATGACAGGCGAGTCTCACCTCATACGAGTCATGGACGTGTCCTTTAATGACGCTGAAGATGTCTTCCACAAGGATCCCTTCATCAATGCCACTGCCTTCTAGACCCATCGTGTCACACAGGATGTATGGCAGCAAGTTTCCACCTTTTCCATCATGAACTGGATATGTTCTGTACTGTGTGTAAGAATAACAATAATAATATTTATTCCTAAAGCATATTGTCATACATATAATTTGTACAAAACTCTTTACAAAACACCAAAAATGTTTACAAAAATAAGTAAAAAAACTAAAGATCAACTGTTTATAAAAGAAAGAAGGAATCCAGTGAGTGCAAAGCCACATGTCTGTCTGTCCATCTTCATTCTCAAACTTCCTCAACTTATTTAAAATAAATGCATGAATGACCTGTGACTGGAGGTACAAATACAAAGTCATTACAAAGCCAGAAAGCCACTCAGTAGCCTTGTCCTGCTTCTCGGTCACCTCACATATTTAACATTTTAGCAGTAGGAAATGCTGATATTTTTCTGAGGATAAACAGACACAGAACTCACTGCAATTATATGGGGACTGAATAACCCTTATTAAAGATCCTGGAAGCCCATACTCTCCTTTCACCCAAAGAACCTTGGGAGGAACACAGTTATATGCCTTCTCTAACATCCCAAAACACATGTAAGCTGATTGCACGTTCCCACATGCCCATTCCAGAATACTCATGAGGTTAAAGAGATGTTCACTGTCCAACGTAGTTCACTGTTCCTTCTAGATCTGATGTTCCATGACTGAGCAGTGTCTCTTTTCCAGTACTCTGGCATAAGCTTTTCCAGGGAGGCTGAGAAGTGTGACTCCATAATAGTACGAGTACAACCTTCAGTCCCTTTTTTTAAAATGAGGGCCACCACTCCAGTCTGCCACTACAGGGGCATGGCTCCCAGAAAAACATTACTGTTTTACTACCCAAAAAAGACATCAATTGATTGCAACAAGTGCAGAATGCAGCTGCTAGAATTCTAACTAGGAAAAAAAAATCCGAGCACATTTCTCCAGTTTTGATGTCACTGCACTGGTTACCTGTGCCATTTGGAATTGACATTAAATACTGCTTATGGTTTACAAAGCCTTCAATCATCTCACTCCATCTTATATTTGAGAATGTCTGACACCTTACACTCCAAATCATAACCTTAGATCTTCAAATGAGTGTCTCATATTCCGAGAGCTAAACTTAAAAGAAGTGGTGAGGCGGGCGGCCTTCTGCTGTTATGCACCTAAAACCTGGAATAGCCTGCCAATAGGAATTCGCCAGGCTAATACGGTGGAGCACTTTAAGAAACTGCTAAAAACACATTACTTCAGCATGGCTTTCTCATAACTTCACTTTAGTTTAATCCTGATGCTCTGTATATTCAATTAACTAGCAAAATACCCGCGCTTCACAGCGGAGAAGTAGTGTGTTTAAAGAAGTTATGAAAAAGAAAAGGAAACATTTTAAAAATAACGTAACATGATTGACAATGTAATTGTTTTGTGATTGTTATGAGTGTTGCTGTCATCAAGGATTTGATTATCATTATTTCTTTCAATCAGGTTCGTATTTGGAGGACGTGTTGTGTTGAAGTTACATTCCGTGTTTGTCAACAGGTTTCATTAATCAAAGTGTTCACTACCCAAATCACTACTCGTGAATCTAAGATGTTTAACAGGCATTCCCGGTATTAACTTGTGGATTTTTCTGCGAATATTTAGCGACAGCATCTCTATTAAGTTGTGGATTTTTCTGTGAGTATTTGGCGGCAGTGTCACAAAGTTGTTTCCGTCTAGCTGCATCAGAAAAAGTACCACAATGTCTGACACGCCTCCTTTTTACTGTTTTCTCACAGCTTGGATTGCTGTTGTCATAATTGGTTTGAGTTTCATGGTTTGTTTCAATTACGTTAGTATTTGCAGGACTTGTTGTGTTGAAGTGACATTCGGCATCTGTCAAGCGTTGTAAGCATACAACCGGCTTCATCAATAACTTCACATCCAGCTTTTGAGAGTTGAAACGTTCATAAACATCAGAGTTTCCACTACTGAAATGGTCACCTGTGAATCTACGATGTTTAAGAGGCATTGGCGGTTGTCCAAAGGTGTAAAATATTTGGCCATTTCGGTACACTTGAAAGCGACACCCGAACAATTCAGCGGCAGCCATCAACTCACATGCAGATCCATAGGTGAAGGGCTTAAGCATTTCACTCTTCTAGTGCTCCTGTGTAGTCCAATTATCTCCTGTACCGTCATCAGTCCACACCTTGAACCTGTGCCAGTCATTCAATACATAAGACACAATGGATATCAAGAGTGAGCCTGATATGGCTGTGCAATATGTAACTCAGAGAATGGAAAAGGCAGGTGCCATCTCTGGGCATGGAAACCACTCGGTAAGTGACAGTTCTTTGATCGATGGTGATCACCTCGATAGACATGTTAATGGTAGTATGGTTGGAACGGTAAAAGAAATGGGTACCAGAACAGTAAACTAAGTCTAAAATACCTACACAATAACTATAGTCGTAATAAATGAACAATAAAACAGCGGAGAAGCCGTGGATTAAAAAAAAGGCTGCAGTTATCAGCAAGGAGACATGAATACCGTGGTGAAGCAAGGAAGGGAATGTAGAGACCGGAACAACGGACGGCCTGATATGGGCAGGCAGCCAATTACGTGGGAGGCGTTGGGATGGAGGACGCAACTCCGCCTCACATGGCGACCGAGCTGCAGGCTATGGACGTATATATGTACGTAAGTAGGATTCATTTATGACCATTATGCGTAGAATTTCGAAATGAAACCTGCCCAACTTTTGTAAGTAAGCTGTAAGGAATGAGCCTGCCAAATTTCAGCCTTCTACCTACACGAGAAGTTGGAGAATTAGTGATGCGTGAGTCAGTAAGTGAGGGCTTTGCCTTTTATTAGTATAGATTATCATCATAATTCATGGTATTCATATTCAAAATCCGCACTTACCCCTACTTTCTCTTCTGTTCTTTTCCGGTTTTCTGTGGTGCGACCTGCACCACCACCACCTAATCAAAGCACTGTGATGTTCCTACATTGATGGATTAAAGACCAGAAGTGCACGTGACCTTCATCATCAAGTCCTTCCATGAGAACCCTGAATACATAGAGGACTGGTCATTTATGTTAGGTAGAATGCCTAGAGGGGGCTGGGTGGTCTCGTGACCTCTGAACCGCTGCAGATTTTATTTTTTCTCCAGCCATCTGGAGTTTTTTTTGTTTTTTCTTTCCTCCCTGACCATCGAACCTTACTCTTATTCTATCTTAATTAGTGTTCTATTATTTTAATTTTTACTTTGTCTTTTTTATCTTTCTTCATCATGTAAAGCACTTTGAGCTACATTATTTATATGAAAATGTGTGACAGAAATAAATGTTGCTATTGTTGTCGTTTTCAGTGGGTGTGGAAATCTGCCAGGGCTGTGCTTTGTCTCCTATCCAGTTTTCATGAACACGATAGCAAGGTGCAGCTAGGGGCCTTAGAATTGTGTTACTTTTTTTTACAGATGACGTGGCCATGATGGCTACACTGGGCTGTGAACTCCAGCTAGTATTGGGACAGTTTGCGACTGAGCATGAAGCAGCAGGGATGAGGATCAACATTTCCAAATCTTATAGTCCTCTCAGAGAAGGAGATGAGTTAGTGTCTCAAGTGGAGGAGATTAAGTATCTCAAGGTCTTGTTCCTGAGTGAGGGAACAAAGGATGGTGAGATCAACAGACAGATAGGGGTTGCAGGCACAGTTTAGCAGTCACGATGCGGATCTGTAGTGGTGAAGAAGAATTGATCTACATCCCTACCCTATCCTGTCGTCATAAACTTTGGGTAATGACAGAAAGGATGACATTGTGGGTTCAAGAGGCCAAAATGAGATTTCTCTGCAAGATGTCTGGGCTCTAACGTAGAGATCAGGTGAAAGGTGCAGGCATCGGGGAGAGGCTCAGAGAAGAGCATTGACTCTCTGCATCGAGAGGAGCCAATTGAAGTACAGTAGTTCTGGCATCTGATATGCCTCATAGGACACGTCACTGTAGAGGTTTAGTTGGTAGGAGACCATGGATAAGACCCAGGGCACACTGGGAGGATTATCTCTCCCTAATGGCCTGGGAACACCTTGGAATCCCATAATAGGAGCTGGCAAGTGTAACAGGGGGATCTTCGATAAGTGGTGAAAAATTAAATGAAATGAAAAATGAGCAGCAGGAGTTCCTGATACAAGTGCTTTATGGTGAACAGAGAAGCTGCCATGTCACAAATAAAAGGTGCCACTGAAGTCTGAACTCTGCTTTCTCGATAGGAATATTGACAGAGCAGTAGGCTGACGGGGTCTGCTACTTTTAATCTACCCATCTTTCTCAGCAGAGCACAAACAAGCATAGTTCATGGCCTCTTGTAAGGTCCATGTCCCATTACTTTCACGCCCCATATGACTTGCAGGCCATGTTGAGGCCCGATCTGGTGCTGTACTCAGCAATGACTCCCAGCATTAAATAAATAAGCAGGGGACCCTGGGTACGGCCAGCAATAGATGACCAAAAAGCTTACAGAGTCTTCACAGCTCCTCTTCTTTCTGCCCCTCACTTACCTGTTGGCTTAAACTGGTGGCTCCATACCCAGCAGTGGCCTGCAGCATCACATGACCTCTGAAGACGCTGTTCACCGAATTGAAGAAGCTGCTTTTACCAGCTCCAATCTGCCCAATCAGGAGGATTCTGGGCTTTTCCACTGACTCTGTCACAGTCTTGTAGGTTCTGATGTTTTTCAGAAGTTCATCCCTTATCCTGTGTGTGAAAAAATAATAGAAAAGTAAAGAGAGTGGTTGGGAATTCAGTGGAAACCTTCAGGGATTGTAACTTCAGGATAACGCATTTCAAAGATATACACTCATGTTGATAGAAAGTGTACAGTCCCCATTATACCCAGCATGTGGTGGCATGTTTGTCACATTAGCACTCACAGGCCACAGCCAGCCATTCTGCACTCACATTGTTCTTTCAGCCATTCTGCTATTTACAAAATGAAACTTTCAGTGCTATTTAGCAATCTTTAAGCACTTACAGTGTACTGTCAAATACTCACATTCTTTAAACTCACACAAAGAACACAAGATGGCAGACAAAAATGATGAGAAAAAAAAGAAAAGGCAATGGTACTGGGTGAGAAGAAAAAGTCACATCTTATATGGAGTGTTTGGGCCTGCTCTTGATGCTGATCATTCTGGGACATCTCAAAATGACACAATTCCGAGTGGCCACTTTCATGCCAGGGCTACTTATTTCAAACTGCCTCTTTTCAGGATGGATGCCTCACTTATTAGTCGAGAACCTGTTCCTATTGGTTAATCACTTCCTCTCTATTGTTGACAGTGACCTACCAAAGATCTTCAGTGCTTCTTTTCTTACATTCAAACTGACAAAACCATTAAGTCAATAAGAGTTCCCCTGGTTAAGACAACACATTTTAGTTTTAATTGTAATGCGCACATTTTTTAACATTATCCATTCACTTATTTTCAGTTCCACTTCTGCCTTTTCTACTCCTTCTTATTGTACTGTATCTGGTGAAAATGGTCCAGCATTAAACTAGCGTCTGAAATAAGATGTTCAAGCTGTTTCTTCATAATGAACAAATGGCACACTATCTCAACTCACTCTGACTCTCTATGCCGTGTAAAACTTCATCCAACTCATTTAAAAGCTATTGAACATTCCACATTTATGGAGAAAGACCAGTTCTGAGTACTTTCCACTTGACTTGTATATTTGCACCTTACTCATTCCATTTTTAGATTAACTGCTCTTTCTCAGGAGTTTAAGACTTAAAGTGGTGCTTGAAAGCTAGTGAAGCCTTCAGAGTGTTCCACATTCCTGCATAAATATGATTTAAAGCATCATCAGATTTTAACACAAGTTCTAAAAGTAGATATGGAGAACAAAGCTAAACAAAGGAGATAAAAATATCATACTTGATCATTGATTTATTGAGGAAAATCTCTGAATAGCAAAAGTATGTGAACTTAGCAGGTAACTTGAAGGTGAGATGAGAGCCAGGTGTTGTCAATCAATGTGATGACAATCAGGTGTTAATGGGCACCTTCTTTACGGTTCTGTCAAGGGCTTCACCTTCAAACCCGATTGTGCAGAATCAGTATATCATGTCACGGACAGAGGACATGTCAGAGGACCTCAGAAAAAAAAATGATCGATGCTCATTGTGCTGGGAAAGGCTACAAAACCAACTGTAAAGAGTTAAACAGGTTGAGTACAAATGGAGAATAGTTCAGGACTATTGTACGTTTCCCCAGGAGTGGATGACCAACAAACATCACTACAAGGGCAAGATGTATGATTGTCTACGAGGTCATAAAAGAACCAAGGGTAACTTCTAAGCAAATAAAAGCCTCCCTCTCATTGGTTAATGTTCAAAAGAACACTGGACAACAGTGGTGTGCATGTCAGGGTTGCAAGGAGAAAGCCACTGCTTTGCAATAAAAAACATTGCTTCTTGTCTACAGTTTGCTGTATGAAGAGTTTGTAGATAAGCCTGAAAGCTATTGGAGTAATGTTTTATGGACAGATGAGACCAAAACAGATCTTTTTGGTTCAGATGAGAAGCATTATGTTTGGAGAAAGAAAACCACTGCATTCTAGCATGAGAACCTTATCCCATTTGTGAAACATGGTGACAGTAGGATCATGTTTGAGCCTGTTTTGCCATGCCTGGGACAGAACAGCTTGTTATTGTTGACGGGAAAATTAATTCTGAATTATACCAGCAAATTCTGAAGGAAAATCTCAAGAGAAACTGAGTCATGCAATAAGACAAAGACCCCAAGCAAACATGTCATTCTACCAAAAAGTGTTTGAAGAAGAATAAAATAAAGGTTTTGGAATGACCAAATGAAAATCCTGACCTTAACCCAATAGAAATGTTGTGGAATGACCTGAAGTGTGCAGTGCATTTGAGAAAATACAGCATCATCCAAGAGTTGAGGTAATTAGTCCTCCTTCACTGACAGACCGAGGAGACCCCATACTATGTGACTCTTCAATTTCACCTGGGAGGGTAAACGCTAAATTTATACAAAATTATTGTCTGTCTGTTATACTTGTGTTGTTATCACTCTTTAATTTAATATTGTTTTTATCAGTATGCTGCTGCTGGAGTATGGAAATTTCCCCTTGGGATCAATAAAGTATCTATCTATCTATCTATCTATCTATCTATCTATCTATCTATCTATCTAATTCTGTATGGAGGAATGGGCTAAAATGCTTCCAAGCCAATGTGCAGGACTGATCAAGACCTACCAAAAATGTTTAATTGCAGGTACTGCTGCAAAAGGGAGTCACACCAAATACTAAAAGCAAAGGTTCACATGATTTTGCCACACACAGATTTGTGACATTGCAAAATTTTCTTACTGAATAAATGATATTTGTGTCTCATTTGTTTAACTGTGTTCTCCTCACCTACTTTTAGGACAAGTGAGTAAATTTGACGATGTAGTAGATCTCATTTATGAAGGAGTATGGAAAATTCTGAAGGGTTCACTAGCTTTCAAACACCACTGCAGGTAACCATCAGATTCCTCTGGTCCTCATCACTCACTCTGTGACAATAAGATGGATTACATTTAACTTATTTGTCCCTAGGAGGGTGTATTGTTGTTGGTACAGAATCTCACAAAAGTGAGTGGACCTTTCACATTTTTGTAAATATTTTCTTTTCACAGAAAAACACTGAAGATATAACACTTTGATACAATGTAAAGCCATCAGTGTACAGCTTGTATAACAGTGTCAATTTGCTGTCCCCCATACAGCCATTAATGTCTAAACCACTGGCAACAAAAGTGAGTACACCCCTAAGTGAAAAATGTCAAAATTGTGTCCAATTAGCCATTTTCCCTCCCTGGTGTCATGCCACTCGTTAGTGTCACAAGGTCTCAGGTGTGAATGGGGAGCAGGTGTGTTAAATTTGGTGTCCTCGCTCTCACACTCTCTCATACCGGTCACTGGAAGTTCAACATGGCACCTCATGGCAAAGAACTCTCTGAGGATGGTGGCCAAGACCATACAGCGACAGGTTTAATAGGACAGGTTCCACTCAGAACAGGCCTCGTCATCGTAGACCAAAGAAGATGAGTGCACGTGCTGAGCTTCAAATCCAGAGGTTGCCTTTTGAAAATTGACGTATGAGTGCTGCCAGCATTGCTGCAGAGGTTGAAGGGGTAGGGGGTCAGCCTGGCAGTGCTCAGACTGTACGCCTGCCGCACACGGCATCAAATTGGTCTGCATGGCTGTCGTCCCAGAAGGAAGCCTCTTCTAAAGATGATGCCCAAGAAAGCCTGCAAACAGTTTGCTGAAGACAAGCAGACTAAGGACATGGATTACAGGAACAGATGAGACCAAGATAAACTTCTTTGGTTCAGCTGGTGTCAAGCATGTGTGGCGTCAACCAGGTGAGGAGTACAAAGACAAGTGTGTCTCGCCTACAGTCAAGCTTGGTGGTGGTGGGAGTGTCATGGCTTGGGGTTGCATGAGTGCTGCCAGCACTGGGAAGCTACAATTCATTGTGGGAACCATGAATGCCAACATGTACTGTGACACACTGAAGCAGAGCGTGATCCGCTCCCTTCGGAAACTGAGCCAACATGATAATGAGCCCAAACACACCTCCAAGACGACCACTGCCTTGCTAAAGAAACTGAAGGTAAAGGTGCTGGACTGGCCAAGCATGTCTCCAAACCTAAACCCTGTTGAGCATCTGTGGGGCAGATGGAGGAGTGCAAGGTCTCTAACATCCACCAGCTCCGTGATGTCGTCATGGAGGAGTGGAAGAGGATTCCAGTGGCAACCTGTGAAGCTCGTGTGAACTCCATGCCCAAGAGAGTGAAGGCAGTGCTGGAAAATAATGGTGGGCGGCCACACAAATATTGACACTTTGGGCACAATTTGGACATTTTTCACTTGGGGTGGACTCACTTTTGTTGCCAACGGTTTAGACATTAATGGCTGTGTGTTGAGTTATTTTGAGGGGACAAAAAATTTACACTGTTACTACTTTATATTGTATCAAAGCGTCATATCTTCAGTGTTGTCCCATGAAAAGATAGAATAAAATATTTGCAAAAATGTGAGGGGTGTACTCACTTTTGTGAGATACTGTATAAAGGAGCCCCAGTGGTGTTTCTCGACACTTGCTGAAAGTCCTCAGTGTTGGGGTGTCACAGAGAGGATGTGCAGCATTGTTCATAATGGCACTCACTTTTGTCTTCATTCTCTCCTGCGCTACTACCTCCAACAGGCTCAGGTGGTGTCCCATAACTTCTGCTTTCTTAATCGGTTTTCTGATTTGGTGGGCCTCTCTTGATGTGATGTTACTGATCCAGGACACCACACTGGTCATCATAAAGTTGTAGAACATATAAAAGAGGTCTCTACACACATTTAAGAAGTGCACAGTCCTTATAAAAGAGTCTACTCTGCCCTTTCTTCACTGCTTTCTCAGTTTTACAAGACTAGTCCAGCTTATCAATGATGTGGACCCCCAAGTTCTTACAGCAGTGCACCATCTCCGTATCCAGTTCTTGAACAGTGACTGGGTGTAGAGGTTGTGTGGTGTGGTAAAAATCAATATTTTGTCAATTCATTTCAAAATGGCATTATGTGTTAAAGGATCATTTCATTTTCTGACTAACCAACTCTTAACTGCCTTCACGTCTTTACCAGTTGTAAAGTAGCACTAAAGATCTTTGGGCGCCATACCACCTACAATCAGGGAAAAGTACAAGTAATTGACAGCAAAGGAATAACCAATAGGAAGAGGTTCAGCTATTGATTGACAAAAGTGGCAAAACCATCATGAAAAGAGGCAAACTGAAATAATAGCACTGGCATTGAAAGAGCCATTTAAAAATGTGTTGTTTGGAAAATTCCATCCATCCATCCATTTTCCACCCCGCTGAATCCAAACACAGGGTCACGGGGGTCTGCTGGAGCCAATCCCAGCCAACACAGGGCACAAGGCAGGAACCAATCCTGGGCAGGGTGCCAACCCACCGCAGGACACACACAAACACACCCACACACCAAGCACACACTAGGGCCAATTTAGAATCGCCAATCCACCTAACCTGCATGTCTTTGGATTGTGGGAGGAAACCCACGCAGACACGGGGAGAACATGCAAACTCCACGCAGGGAGGACCCGGGAAGTGAACCCGGATCTCCTAACTGCAAGGCAGCAGCGCTACCACTGCGCCACCGTGCCGCCCTGTTTGGAAAATTCCCTCTGTTAAATAAGGATACTTTTAAATAAAACATTCGATATTTAAATGTAAAGTAACTACATTGTTGAACCAAAATAATGATATTATATATTACTTAACTTAATTATGAGTTGTTTTTGTTTTTACAATTTATTGACTCATTTATATACAGTATATATGTTTACTTTATCATATGATTAATTACCTCATAATTGCTCATTTATTTCATTTAATTTTGAAACAAAAGGTATTTCATATTCAGGCTGGCCAGCCCTCTACTGCAGAAGTGGGCAGAAGCTGCAGGTTTTTGGCTCAGCTAATTTCTTAGTTAGGATTTTTGGAAACTGCCTTTTAAATTAGACATTGAGCTCCTTATATTTGTAGTCAACCTGTGCATCAGAACTAATTTTAGCCAATATTTTACTTTTATGGCTAAAAAAAGAACAACAAAATGTTTTGGTAATGGTGAAAAGGTCCCTCTCTCTATTTTGACGGCAATTAATTTTTTTAAAGACACAAACAAGAAGGCGAAAATGTTCCCAGTTTAGCTGACTTTCTGTTGTCTCCTTTATTATTTGTGGCTGTTGGTTAATTACCTTCTGATTAATAAAAAGAAATCAAGAAGAACTTAAAATACTTGGAAAGCATGTGAATAATATTAAGCAAAGAAGTTGAAAATAAAGATACCAGTGTGAGTTAAAAATCCTGGTGACAGCAATAAGCATCTCTAAATATCAAAGAGAAGTCCATGTCAAGTTATTAGATCGGTAATGAAATGTGCTGCATAAGAGACAGATCATCAAAAACTGAATAAAAGGAATAACAAGGGGACAAAGTGTGATGGCAGATACTCACCTTGTGCTAAATTCCTGCTCCCTCCATGGCGTTTCAAGTAAAGGTGGTGGTGGTGGTGGTTCTGGTCTGTACACTTCAAATATGAATTAAATAAAGGTTTAACTGTTAATTTTGACATTCACGATATTCACAACTTAACAAGACAGCTACATGGCATTCTCCCCAAATTACAATCAGTTTTTGGAACGGTGACCTGTGGAAGAATGATTTTAGGGTAACATAGCATTCGTCTTAAAGAAATAGCATAAAGGGTCAATAAATGTCAGAAACCTGTTCAGGCACACCAGGAAACCAGATAAAGGTCAAGTGAACAACAAAAATGTACACTGAAATATATGAACTGGTCTAGGAAAAATACTGAGATGATCAAGAATGTACCAGAAGAAAGGCGGATGTAATAATACACAATGTACTGAAGGATGACTAAGACACGACTAAGAAATGAGCAGATGTCCTATAAACAAGAATGGGCAGTTGTTATATGTACAGAAATTTCAAGGGCGGTGGCACAACTCAAAGGTATAAGAAGAACCAGAATATAATATAACAGACTTTTATTTTATATTAATCATTTGGGGTTAGGTGTAAAGCAATGAACCAACGAGAGTAAAATGTATGCATAGATTGACACTCTATGTAAATTCAGTAGTTCAATAATCAATGAACCTCAATTCTTTGTTTCTCTGACCATTCTGATCATTCTGACCAGGCTGTAACAGACTACGTTTGAAGAATGCTCCCTCTAAGGCAGGGGTGCCCAACTCCAGGGGCCTCATGTATAAACGGTGCGTATGCACAGAAATGTTGCATAAAAACATTTCCACGTTCAAATCGCGATGTATAAAACCTACACTTGCCGTAAAGCCACGCACTTTTCCTCGGTACCTCATACCTTTTTGTACGCAAGTTCTCTGCTTGGTTTTGCAGACTGGCGGCACCCAGCGTCAAAGCAGTGCTACTGTTCCTGTGTGGTTACTCTTTATTTTCCTGATGCGGCTTTATAAATACACTGAAACTAACCGCATATTGTTTATTAGTGTAATGCATCTGATTGTAATTAACTTGTAACAATATAATAGTCCAGGGAACAGCCATAGTATACCAAATACCATAACTGCTTTAGTGTTGTTACTCTCACTGCACCTTCTTCTTCTTCTTCTTTCAGCTGCTCCCGTTAGGAGTTGCCACAGCGGATCATCTTCTTCCATATTACTCTCACTGCACGACTCGGAGTATTTATATCACTGTATCTGAGTGTGAATCACAGCAGCAGCTGATCGGAAAGAGAATTATCGGTATACAGCTTCAAGCACACGCTGTCTCAGCCACGGCAAAACGTTTTAAAGCCTTTCCTGTACAGACCTCGCTGTTCAGAAACAGTTTCATCCCAAGAACTATAAACACACTCAATCAATTGCTCCTTGTAGAACTGTTTGTACTTATAAGTACAATCACCTCACTGTAAACTTGCACTACAGTTATAATATTACAAAACTTGAGCCACTTTATAAAGCATGTATTTACATATGATGATGATATTTTTAAGATGAAATGCAGCAAAATATGTTTATTATATTATGCAGATAAAACTTTAACTTCATTTAAAAAATCTATATTCTTCACTGGGACTGGCATGAAGGATAGAATAATTAAACATGTACTACGAAGATAGTTCAATGTTCTTTAAACGTTTTGAAGAATCGGCGCTCTAAGCTTACAGATGGCTTAACATCTATTACAGAGCTGATTGTGTGGCGATCGGTTACTTGGAGAAAGAAAAGCAAGGAGTGCAGGGGCGGCCACACCAATATATATTGAATATAAAACAGACAGAGAAAATAATGACACAGCTAAAAACATAGCAGCAAATTTCGACAAAAGTTAAACGCTTGTGTCATGAGCACGAGGAGGCTATGCAGTGTCCGCAACGGACGTGGCCATCCACCGTGCATAAGATACCATATTGACATTGACGGGCGAAGGAGCCATCGATTCTTTCTCTGCCCAGGGCCGCCGCAAGCCTAGTGCCGCCCATGAGTAGTGCTGCAATAAATAATTTCATCGAAAGTTGCGCACAATCACTGTGCCGTGAAACACATGTTTAATAACGTGCTTTAACTCCTATCATCATGAAAATGATATCATGTATGCATCTCAGTATTTTAGTTATTCAGAGAGCTGTAATATGACGAATGTAATGGATTCTGTGTCCAGTCAGAGGAAGAGAGCCGGTTTAAGAAGCAAGTAGTGATTCACACACATAGAGCACATAGAAGATCACATACAAAACAAAGCATTTAACGTGCTACTTTAATTACGATATGATTTGAGAAACTGGTTGATTAAACAATTTTAAAATGAAGTTTATGATGTTCTACCTTAATGACAAAATAAACTACGTGATTAAAGTGGAAATTTCGAGATTGAAGTTGACATTTCGTAGTTTTTTCCCCACTGTGTGCCTCTTATTTCTCTGTACCCTAAGTTTTCATATGACACTTAGACGGTGGGCTACGACTCGCCTTTTCACGGCGACTGATATCTGAGCTTTCAAGTTTCTCCAACACGCTATGTCACTCGATCAACTTCCTTTTGTTGATTATACCACAGTTTAATTAAACAAATAGTACGTTTTTCCTTTGCCTCCACTTGGTATTCGCTGAAATTCTTATATTTTCCCCCGTGCTTTTCCCATTGTCTTTTCACAGAAGGCTGAGCTTAAGGGCGATTTATATTAATTTGCATATTCAAAGAGGCGTAATTCTGGGAGGAGTTGGGGCGGGACATAAGGAGTGTGCACGAGCGTTACTTTTCACGCTGACCGAGATTTATGTAGCGGAAGAACGTGGAAGTTTGCATACGCACAGATTCCTGCATCTGGATTTTTCTGTGCATAAGCACATTTCGGCTTTTGTGCTTACGTCATGTTATAGTGCGAGTTCTACGCACGCCGTTATGCATGAGGCGCCAGTCCTGGAGGGCTGCAGTGGCTGCAGGTTTTCATTTTAACCCTTTTCTTAATTAGTGATCTGTTTTTGTTGCTAATTAACTTTTGAATTAATTTTAATTGACTTGGTTTTTAAGAAATGTTTCTTTCCTTAAATGGCACCCAAACAGAAGTGAAATGTGAAGTGAGTGAGCCAACAGAAGACCAACTAAGTCAGGGCCTCAAACTCCAACCAATTTCACTCCAACCCGCTGCTTAATGAGGCACTGAGTCTTGTTGTTAATTAAACCCGTTCTTTAATTCCATGGCTTGTTGCTGCTCTCATTGTGCAGTAGCAGACATTTCTGAAATTGTGGATTTTCTATTTTCTAAGAGCAGATCAGTATTCCCGAGACCTTCATCTTTCTTTATTTTTAGATATTGTATGATGGTAACAGTTTGCTGGTCCTGTTTTGGCTCATTTTGCATCTCTTTACTGTTTGGCTGCTAATTAAGGAAAAAGAAGCAATTGAGGGGTCTGAGTCTTCAAAAGCAGGTCAAATAAAATGAATTCAAAAGAAGTTCACTAGCAGCAAAAACCAGTCATAAATTAAGAAAAGAATGAAAACCTGCAGTCACTACAGCACTCCATGACTGGAGTTGGGCACCGCTGCTTTAAGGCATTTTGCTGAGGAGTAAATAAAAGATACAATGAACAGCTTTTCTCCTGCCTGATAATTGATTTGTCCTGTTATGGGACATTTCTTTCTTTAATAAGATGTTAAATTACGTGAATTTCCTCTTGGAATTAATAAAGTACCTATCTATCTATCTATCTATCTATCTATTTATCTATCTCTTAAATTTCTACCACAGACCACCTGCAAAGTCAGAGTTAGCAAGTTTGTGGTCAGTTAGGCACATCCCCTTATGGTGGCAGCAGGGTGACATTTGTGTAATACACACACAGACGTGTTCTGATCTTCACACTCCTTAAATCAGTCCAGGCATTTCACTTGGGTAAGACGTCTATGTGTTTCTATATAATGAACTGCAGCATCAAAGACAGTTATTGCTATACTAACGAAACTGGATGGAAAGGTTAAAATGGCCTGAGAACAGTGTTCAATGAGTAAACGGCTCGTGTCACAGCACCCCTTCAGGTCTCTCTTGCTGACAGCAGCAATGCAGTACCAGGTGGTAAGAGACACAAGTCAATAAAATAAAAAATAAAATCATATAAAGTGCCATCATTTAATGCATGGGAGCTACTCATAAAAGATGCCAGGAATCTGTGCTGACTCCTGATACGCACTGTTTTATAATAAGCTGACATTGCGCTTGTTGTTTTCAAATGTTTACATAAATGAACCACAGGAATATTTGAAAATTGTTATATATTTTAAACTGCAAATTTCACAAAATTATTCTCTACTTCATTTGTTATTTTATTTTGGCAAGTGATTGAAATGTGTTGTTTTGGTTTTACAAGTGAATACTGAAGCGGTTTTATTTTGAGCAGCAGCACAACTCTGGAAACTGTTTTTTTTTTTGTATTTACTAAATTAATGTGAACATAATTATTATTGAAATTATTAATTAACCCTGCTATTATAAAGGTATTAAGGTTCACCTCCCTTACCTTATTCACATAATTGACGATACAGAATTTCTGTTGCTGGCAACACACATTTCAAGATGCAAAACAAAGGTGGATAGGAAACAAATGGTACCCTTATGACTCCAAAATTATTTTGCATTTTGTTAATTAGATGAATGATTAATTATTTTGTATTGCATCACAGGAGTTGTGAACGTAAGCTAGCTTGCCTGTTACAAAATAGAATTTTTCTTGAAATATGTATGTAAGAAAAGGCATTCTGGTGCAAGGCAACCCTTGACTGTGCACAGCTGATTTACAGTGCATCTGGAAAGTATTCACAGCGCATTCACTTTTTCTACATTTTGTTATGTTACAGCCTTATTCCAAAATGTATTAAATTCATTTTTTCATCAGAATTCTACATACAACACCCCATAATGACAATGTGAAAAAAGTTTGAGATTTTTGAAAATGTATTAAAAATATAAAAACTGAGAAATCACATGTCCATAAGTATTCACAGCCTTTGCTCAATACTTTGGCGATGCACCTTTGGCAGCAATTACAGCCTCAAGTCTTTTTGAATATGATGCCACAAGCTTGGCACACCTACAGTATCCTTGGCCAGTTTCGCCCATTCCTCTTTGCAGCACCTCTCAAGCTCCATCAGGTTGGATGGGAAGCATCGGTGCACAGCCATTTTAAGATCTCTCCAGAGATATTCAATCGGATTCAAGTCTGGGCTCTGGCTGGGCCACTCAAGGACATTCACAGAGTTGTCCTGAAGCCACTCCTTTGATATCTCAGCTGTGTACTTAGGGTCGTTGTCCTGCTGAAAGATGAACCGTCGCCCCAGTCGGAAGTCAAGAGCACTCTGGAGCAGGTTTTCATCAAGGATGTCTCTGTACATTGCTGCAGTCATCTTTCCCTTTATCCTGACTAGTCTCCCAGTTCCATCCCCACAGCATGATGCTGCCACCATCATGCTTCACTGTAGGGATGGTATTGGCCTGGTGATGAGCGGTGCCTGGTTTCCTCCATACGTGACGCCTGGCATTCCCCATAACCCTAACCCTGGCATTCACACCAAAAAGTTTAATTTTTGTCTCATCAGACCAGAGAATTTTGTTTCTTATGGTCTGAGAGTCCTTCAGGTGCCTTTTGGCAAACTCCAGACGGGCTGCCATGTGCCTTTGACTAAGGAGTGTCTTCCGTCTGGCCACTCTACCATACAGGCCTGATTGGTGGACTGCTGCAGAGATGGTTGGCCTTCTGGAATGTTCTCCTCTCTGGTTCTCTGGAGCTCTGACAGAGTGACCATTGGGTTCTTGCTCACCTCCCTGACTAAGGCCCTTCTTCCCTGATCGCTCAGTTTAGATGGCCGGCCAGCTCTAGGAAGAGTCCTGGTGGTTTCGAACTTCTTCCACTTATGGATGATGGAGGCCACTGTGCTCATTGGGATCTTCAAAGCAGCAGAAATGTTTCTGTAACCTTCCCCAGATTTGTGCCTTGAGACAATCCTGTCTCGGAGGTCTACAGACAATTCCTTTGACTTCATGGTTGGTTTGTGCTCTGACATGAACTGTCAACTGTGTGACCTTCTATAGACAGGTGTGTGCCTTTCCAAATCATGTCCAGTCAACTGAATTGACCACAGGTGGACTCCAATCAAACATCTCAAGGATGATCAGGGGAAACAGGATGGACCTGACCTCAATTTGGAGCTTCATGGCAAAGGCTATGAATACTTATGTACATGTGCTTTCTGAGTTTTTTTATATTTAATAAATTTGCAAAAACATTAAGTAAACTTTTTTCACGTTGTCATTATGGGGTGTTGTGTGTAGAATTCTGAGGAAAAAAATTAATTTAATCCATTTTAGAATAAGGCTGTAACACAACAAAATGTGGAAAGGGTGATGCACTGTGGATACTTTCCAGATGCACAGTACATTTCATATAGAATTTATAAGTTGGGACATTCTAACACACACAACTAATTACATAAGGAGTACACATCAAGACACAGAATTGATAAAACAAATGGGAACACAAAAAGGTGTGCACTAAGTACTAGAACTAGAGCTCCGCAGTATCTGTTCATTAATTAACTGTTAAATTTTGGCCAATTGACAACAAAGGTAGGATTTAAAATTGGTGGAAAATAATTAAAACAGAATGAACAAAAGCAAAGGTCAAGAGTCTGAAAGAGCAAAATCAAAGAGCTGAATGAACTCCCAAAAGGGGAGCCAAACAACAATAGTCAGGAAGGTGCATTAATACCTGAGAAAAGGTTTTTAGGCATTATGGGTCTTTCATAGGGCTGAAGACAGCACCCCAGCTGCAGTGTTAGGTGGGACCCATTCCTTTAGGCTTGGGAAACACCAACAATTTGTAGACTTACCATACATAAAAGTAATACAATAATTAGAAACCCAAAATACATCAATCAAAGGATAATAATTGTCAAAAGCTTTGACATACAAAAATAGCCCAAAACAATAGCAAATAAAGAATAAAATATCAACAAAAGAAAACAGAGGCCAAGAATGAAACCCATTAATTGGGCCTGTGGTACGAAGGAAGTCCTTAGGGGCACTCTGGACACCCTCTTTATCTTACAGACCAATGTGCACCTGTGTGTCTGAATTATTCACATTAATGTATTGAAATTCTAATCACACTCGAGAGGAGAGGAGGAGCAGAAGCCGACCTCATTAACCGTGCATGTCTCGGTCTTTGCCTTTCATATGCATGTGCCTTCAGAATTTAACCTTTGTGCATTGCATTAGTCAAAGATATTAAAAAGATCCAACAAAGGGAATAAATTATTTGCATTATGTGGCACATTTGATGGCAGCCTAGCAGCTGTTGTCTTCTAAATCAGATGGATGCCTGCATGAGGAAACACTTCAGGAAACATGAAAAAACTGCTTTGAGTACATCTAGCAGGGAATGCTGTAGTGCACCAAAAGAGCAACCACATTAGAGATTAAAAAAAATAAGTTTAAAACGTATCTACCATTGTCAGAATGAAACTGATGTGTCAGGTTAGCGGGTGATTGCAAAGTGGCCCTTGTGTAAGTCTGAATGCATGTCCAGTATGTGTGTTTGTATGACTGAGACACCCCGTCCAGAACAGGTTTCTGCCTTGTGTCTGATGCTGCTAAGAGAGGTGCCATCCTACAAATCAGAATTGTATTAAGCAGGTAGGATAATGTGCTGTATGTCTTTTACCCAAAAAATGAAAAAAGAATGAAATTTCTGCTGCATTGTGACAGTAGACCTCATCACTTGATATATTTCTCATTTCACATTGCTCTTCAGTGACTAATCAAACATACCTGAAGATGTATTATAAATAACATCTTAATATCTTATGATTTGACACCTTTAAGCATTCTTTTCTGTTATATAATCAGGCAAATGACATTGGGCTCTCAGCAACAGTGTTTGACTGGTGTGAATGATACAGAGGGCAGATGGGCAGAATATTACTTCAGAATAAAATGGAAGATGCCAGGGGATGGACAAGCAGAAGCCAGAGGCCAGGAGCAGTTCCATGACCCATACATTAGGTAGCAGTTGTCCACTGGAGGCATCCTAGTTTGAATGTTGCAGGGGTTCATGGGAACTGGAGTCCAGAAGTGCAATCCTGTCAGCCCCCACAAGGGGGCACTGTCGGAGAAGAACTATCCTGCATTTCAAGCAGCTCAGAAGTATTCTCCACAAGTCATGCTGGGTCACCAGAAGCTGTTCTGGGTCCATTTTAAAAGGAGCCCACTGCTTTACCTCAGAGACTGTTGGGAGGCAGCGGGTGACACTCAACTGAAGGCAAAAGGAGAGGAAACTCTTTATTGTTTGTGTGGTTTTTGGTCTGATCCTGTGACTATGGTGGGTATTATTGAGTCTGGGGTTTGGGGTTATGGTGGCACCACCTACTGATTACACTGTTTTAGTTCTTATTTATCAAATATGATTTTAGTTCATTCACAAATGTGCTGACAAGACTCCATCATTACACTCAGAAGTTAAATATGGTGTACTGCAGGCTCAGTGCTCTGACTTTTAGTGTTTCCACTTTACAAGCCTCCATTGGGAAGTCTGCAGAAAACACAGCATCAGTTTTCATTCAAATGCAGAAAACACCCAACAATACTTTTGTTTTACCCCAAATGACCTTTCTCTAATGTTGTCTTTAATTAATTGTGTCAGTGAGTTAAAGAAGTGGATGGATGAGAATGGCTTGTCTCTAAATAAAGACAAAACAGAAATGTTTTTAATGGGGGGAATGCAACACCATTCTGACACTTTTTAACTCAGTTGGAGTCACCATCAGTTTTACTGAACCAGTAAGTTATAAACACATGTGGTCTTCATGTGCTCAACTGTAGGCACTTAGGCAGATGACCACTGAATGTTGAAAAGTCCCTGTGAGAGCACAGAAGTGTTCAGCTTAGCAAAATATCTTGACACTGAAGCTCTATGAAGAAAAAAATGATGGCTGCCTCTTCTAATGAATGTAATGTGACTGCTGGTGACACAGACAAGACTTAACAAGTATAAAGGAAAGAAGACTGGAGTGGCGGGCCTTACCTGCTCTGGATTCGTTAGATCCCATGTCTGTCAATGTACTTCAAAGCTGGAATTAGAAAGAAGAGAAAGGAAATGAAGTGAGGGTCATGATGATAGGTAACAACGACATGTAATCTCCTCAGAATCACACACCTTATGACTTACCACATCACTCGCCTTGAAGGGAAAATTAACATACATCTGCAGTGATAAGTAAAAGTGTGAATCCTCCAAAATAAATTGTTTCATGTCATTTTAAACAGCTAGAGTTTCAGACTCCGGTCCTGGATGGCTGCAGATTTTCATTCTAACCCTTTTTCTAATCAGCGAGCAGTTTTCACTACTAATGAACTCCTTTTCCCTTTATTTTAATAGCCCTATTTTTAAGGATTCAGTCCTTTTGAATTGATTAGTTTCTTCATGAAATGGCAGCTTAACAGAAATGATAAGTGAAACGAGCCAACGGATGACCAGCTAAATCAGGACATCAAACTACAACCAAATTGACTCCAACCAGTTTCTTAATGAGAAGCCAATTCTTGCTGTTAATTCTGCTCGTTATTTCATCCCATGGCTCATTGCTGCTCTCATTCTGCCAAAGCAGACATTCCCAGAACTGTTGACTTTCTGTTCGTTTTTCTAAGAACACCGTCATGATGTTTTGGTGACCTGAGAGATCAACCTTAGTGAGGCCTTCACCTTTCTTTATTTCCAGATATTGTGTGATGGGCACAGCTGAGCTGGTCATGTGGCGGCTCGTTTTGTGTCTCATTATTGTTTGGCTGCTAATTAAGAAAAAAGAAACAACTAAGGGGTCAGAGTCAAGTTAAGAATGAAAACCTGCAGCGATTGTGGCCGTCCAGGACCGGAGTCTGACACCCGTGAGCTAGACAGAGCATCCTTCTGTTGGTTTCTATTCAAAATGGATGTCTGTGTAGACCAGGACTGCCCTAACAAGTGGCTCAGGCTTTCTATTTCGCATTGCCTGTTTCGTTTTTTTTTTCTTATACTATGTATAAAAACCTGCCTACACTGCAATACTCCTAAGGGTCACTAGAGGTCAGTGAGCACCAAATAGAGCTGACATGAAACATTTTACCAAGAAGGGAAAAAAGACAGCCTGTTGAATATTGTGGGGACTTCAGTGATTACAATATGGGGAAGCATGTTGACTAAAAATATGTTTTTGGTATTTCAGAGATACTGGGTGAGAAATGAAGGAGGTGAAACTCATGAATTAATAGCAGGGTGAAGTCCTTGCCTGTCTTAGTTCTTCTTTATGAGATCAATTGGAATACTGTAAGTATGTGGACGCTAGGTGGCACTATTGCCCACCTTTTCCCCAACAGACAGACACGCTGACACAGGGTAAAAGCACTACAAAGATATTTAATATTTCTTCTTTAAATCGTGCTCCTCCAGCACCACAGCCACCGATAAACACAAGTAAATACACAATATTATTATTCTTCTCCTCCACACCTCCCAGCAAGCTCTGCCCTACTCCTCTCGACTCTGGCTTGCTTGCTGGGTCTCCACCAGTCCTTTATATAGTTCTTGACCCAGAAGTGCTCCTACTCTTCCTCCCACGTGACTTTCCAGCACTAATGGGTCAGATGGAGAATCTTTATTCAGCCTGGAAGTACTGTGGGGCTTCTGTCCTCATGACTTCCAAGCACTTCCGGGCTGTAAGGTAAGCATGACTCCCTGGTCCTTTAATAGCTCCCCCTGGTGTCACCCATGGCACCAAACAGGACAGAGAAACTGGACTCCAAGTCCCAGGATGCCCTGTGGAAATCCAGGGCACTGCTACACTCCAGGGTTGCCGCCATATAGCGTTTTAGGGGAGACAGTATCCTTCCACTTCAGGGGTGTCCCGGCTGGGATAAGCTGCTGGCTGTCCCACACAATATGTATGGAAATGTGCTTTTAGAACTCCATCATTACACTGGGAAGTTAAATATGGTGTCCCGCAGGGATCAGTACTGGGATCACAGCTGTTTGACTTTACATGCTTCCATTGGGAACTCTCATTAGAAAACATCACATTAATTCTGACACCCAGGTTTACCTTTCTTCTAAACCAAGTGACATTTCCCTGATGTTGTCCTTCATTAGTTCTCTCAGTGAGCTAAAGGAGTGGATGGATGAGAACAACATGACAATGAATACAGAAAAAACACCAATGCTATTTACTGGGGGAATGATGAGACCATAGCAAGATTCTGTCACTTTTTAACTAAATTGGAAGCAACATTAATTTTACTGAATCAGCCAAAGGACAATATCATGTTCTTTAAATAAAACACATAACAAAAATATCTAAATCATGTTTTTCATTTTAAAATGTCAAACAATTATAACATTTCCTAATTATTGAGGATACTGAGAAATGACTTCATGCCTTATTTTCTAGTAAGGCTGACTACTGCAATGTGATGCTCACTGGCTGCTCAAATGGTGCTGCAGGCAGCTTTCAGATCATTCAAAATGCTGCCACAAGAATTATTAAAAGAACCAGAAAGAACAGATTGTTTCGAAATTCTTACACTGAGTCCTGGTTACGTTTAGGTCTGATTTCAAAATCTTCCTTTAAACTTATAAAGCTTTAAATGGACTAGGCCCTGCTTACTTATCTGAACCTGTCACTACTAACAAACCACAGCACATATGAAGATGTCAAGATGTTGGCCTGCTTAAGATTCCAATGATTTATGAAATAACAGTAGAAGTTTGAGCATTTTGTTACCGGCCCCTGAAACTGTGGAATGATCTGCTTGCTAATATAATTGATGCCCTATCTGTCCCAGTCTAAGGACTCACAGCTTCAGTTTAGGATACCCTGAGTAGAGCTGCTGATTAGCTGTGCAGACTGCAGTTATGTTTGTTAGTCATTTATGCAAAATTATAAGCAATAAACTGTGTATAAACCATTAATAAGTCTCCTCTATTGTGTTGCTCTTCTCATTATCTTGATGTCCACTTGGTGCCACTGCTCTCCTGCCCATAGAAAAGTCATCTAAGATAGTGGGAGCCTTGGAATCATTGAATGGAAAGATTCTCTCATCAAACTGGACAACCATCACAGACTTGACTATAAAATGACCAGCAGGGAGTGGGCGGTCAGTCAGCTGAGGTCTCCAGGACTGTCACTGTGTCTGACTCTGACTTTCTCTCCTCCGACTTACTGATTTACTTTCCCCATTGATGAGCTGACTGAGTTTTTGTTTTCCTCACATCTGTTATCAACTGGCCGTAGTTCAAAAATTAATTAATGGACAGGTGTTGCTGCTTTTCTTTTATGTTATTGTTTTATGTGTGTTTTAACAAATCTGTGTCTTTATGTTTACTAGTTCTGTATTTAATAATTTTTATTAATCTATACTTGCATTTTACCTGAGAAACCGTCACAAAATAAAATGAATTGAATGGAAGGGGCAGTCCATATGTGCAGGATTTTGCAGAAACAGATGGCCATTCATTCTAGTCCTGGCATTATAAAAATAGTAGCAGAGAATTAGGAAATAGAAAAAAAATTCTAATATGTAAATCATTATAAACATCCGCACTGCTGCACCACTTCCCATTCTGTGCCATTTTGCTCTACACACACTCTTGTCACTCAAATTAACAACTAAACTATTAAAAAAAACAAAGTAAAGGACTCTCTACTGAAAACTAATTTTTAGTCCCACTTCAACAATTTTTGAAAATTATTATCCTGTAACTGCACAAAACCAACCTTAGTTCCACGTTTCAAAGTCATTCTGTGGTTTCCATGGGACTCTGATTTTTGTTTTCTGCCTAGTGTCACAGACGGCTGGGGTTCTTACCCGGCCGGGACGCCTAGAAGGTCCGGAAGGTGGCAGTAAAAGCTTCCGGGTCAGGAGGACACAACTGTCCTGGAGCAGGAGAGGACCACGGGAGAGGAGGAGAGACTTTCCAACTCGTTGGGACCCGTGGCCACCGCCAGGGGGCATCTTAAGCCTCCTAGAACCTGAGAGAACATTACTTCCGCCACACTTGTCAAGATGGCGGAGGAACCTGCCAGGGACGCCCGGAGTGCTTCCGGGTCAAAGGGCAGCACTTCCGCCACATCAGGAAGTGCTGCCGGAAGATCGTCATCAGCCACCTGGAGCACATCCAGGCAGGAATAAAAGGCGCCGCCTCCCAGCAATCTGGGAGCCAGAGTCGGGAGAGGGATTGGTGGCCAAGGACTGAGAGAAAGAAAGATTATTGGGTGATTATTGCTTTATGCATTGTGTGGTGTTTTGGGACTGTGTTTATTTAATGAATAATAATCGTGTGACTTTTTTAAAGATGTGGTCTCCGACTGGTGGTGTCCGGGCAAGTCTCACACTATTAAAATGAAGTTGCATATGTTAAAAGAATTCTTGTTTATCATGGCTGTTAAATTTTTACAAAATGTGTGCCATGGAATTGCACTTCAATAAACTATTAATAGTATTTTACTGTTTTATTTGAGGTGAATCTCCAAAGCTTGAGAAGTGGTGAGTGAATATTACAGCCTTCAAACAAAACGATATTTGAAAACACAGCCCTTCAAAAGAACTTAAATCTGTCTACATACAAAGTGACAAGATCATGAAAGAGATGGAGGAATGGACTTGGCTGGTGAGATGTTCATGCAGACAGTGAGATGAAGTGGCCTGCAGAAGATGGCAGCAGGTCCAGGCGCAGAAGAAACCAACAGTTCTTCTAAAAACCAGCGATCAAGAGCTTTACACAGAGTGCTAACGTCGCTTACAACTACTGATCGTTACAGTAAGTTGAACCGGACACACTTAGTATGGCAGTCCTCCCCCAGCAACGCAGTCCCCAAAGACCCAGAGAGGGCTGTGTCTCCAGACTCCAGCTCCAATGCCACTCTGCAGGTGTTCTGATCAGGTTTAGCTCCGAAGAACACTGACACCTGCTGTACGGTTAAATGAACTGCTCCCGGTGGGCCCTTTCACCCAATCCTTCTATTGTGGCTGCATGGCCAGGTATGAATCCTTCCTTTATCCTGGCCAGGATACCTAATCTTCCTTCCTGGCACCTGCTGTGTATATATTGTGACAGCAGGGGTCGCTGTTGCCCTGTGAAACCTGTAGACAACACGTCCAGACACCAGGTAAAATAAAGAAATGAAATGTAATATTTCAATAATGTGCATAAAGCACCTCCACCACCACAATACTCAATAAATCAATACAATAACAATAATTAATCCTCCTCTCCTCCCAGCAGCTCCGTCACCCTTCCTCCCAACTCGACCACCTGCTCGGGTTTACGAAAGTTCTTTTATATTCCTTGACCCGGAAGTGCTTCTGTCCCTCAGTCCATGTGATTTCATAGCACTTCTTGGTCAGATGGAAACACTCTTTATTCTTCATATAATAGAAACAATGTTCATGTCTTCCTGCAGCATCCCCTGGTGGCCCCCATGGTATCCAGCAGGGCTGTGAATCCAAACTCCATTGTCAATGATGCCCTGCTGGAATTCGGGGCACCTCCATGCACCTCCGGATAAACCGGACAAACCAATATATTGTGAGGGACAGCCCACATCCTTACCCAGCCGAGGTGCTCTCAGAATGGAAGGACCGGGTGAGAGAGCATGCACAGGGCATTCTCTCCACTGGAGAGCTAGATAGAAGCCATTTTGGGTTGCAGCAGTGCCTCAGATTCCCACAGGGCAGCATGGGATATGGAGTTCTTCGTGTCAGCCCTGTTGGGTTCCGTGGGTGCCACCAGGTGGTGCTGCAGGGATGGTGGAGCCCTACTTCATTGGGTTTAAGAAGTGATTTCAGACCATGTCTGTGGAGCACAGGGTGTACTCCTGGGGGACATCAAATGAGCTGTCTGCCTCAGATTTGGGAGGAAGGTGGACAGCACTTGCAGGGAGGAGTGGAGGAGGCAGTGACCTTTGTCCAAGAGAGAAATGAAGAGTTATTGTGTGTTATACAGGGATTATTGTACTTGTTGCTGTGGTGGTGGGAAATGCTTGGTTTAAAGAGTTGCCCACAAGTAAAACTCTGCCTCTTTTAACTTGTGTCTGTGCCTGTGTGTGTTGGATGTTTGGGGACCTGGTGACCACAATATATAAGGGGAGATGGCATACACAGGACACTATCTCCCCCTGACTGCCAGATGGCAGCTCTCCTGGATTACAGCGGTGCCACACATTCCCACATGGCACCATGGGAATTGGAGTTATTCGACTCAGCCCTTTTGGGTTCTGTGGGTGCCACTGGGGAGCCAAAGAAATTCTTCAGGATAATGTTCAAGCATCAGTCACAAAACTGAAATTACACAGGTGTTGGATATTCCAACAAGACAATGAGCCAAAACACAGTTCGAAATCTACAAAGGCATTTGTGCAGAGGGAGAAGTACAATGTTCTGGAATGGCTGTCACAGACCCCTGACTTGAATATCATTAAAAAACTATGGAATGATTTGAAGCAGGCTGTCTGTGCTTGGCAGCCGTCAAATTGAACTGAACTGGAGAGATGTTGTATGAAGACTGGTCAGAAATACCTCCATCCAGAATCCAGACACTCATCACAGTCTATAGGAGGACAGCGTCGAGAGGCTCAAAGGAGCAAAAGGAGGCTTAACTAAGTATTGATGTCATATCTCTGCCCACATTTACGCACCTGTCTAATTTTGTTATGATGTATATTGCATATTTTCTGTTAATCCAATAAACTTCATGTCACTGCTGAAATCCTACTGTGTCCATAAGGCATGTCAGATATTAAAAGGAAGTTGCTACTTTGAAAGCTCAGCTAATGATTAACAAAAATCCAAAGAATTAAGAGGGGTTCCCAAACTTTTTCATATGACTGTATATATATATATATATATATATATATATATATATATATATATATATATATATATATATATATATATATACACAGACACACCGCTCATTCTACGCTAAAATTACACACTAAGATAAACAGAAATAAAAGTATGAATAGAATTAAATAACAAAAAAACCCCAGCATGGTCACAGTCCCAAAGACTGTCACTGCAGTCCACCTGAGACAAATGCTTGTTTTTTTTTATAGTGTCTGCAGTTGAAAAAATCCCTTCAGGACAAATGTCAGCATCATACGAGACTGCCTGCATTGAATGAGCCAGAGACTTCGATTTCGATTTGTTCTTATCATAATTCTTTTTTTTTTTGTAAAAACTTGATTGCTATGTATTGATTGTAATAAAATTAGTAAATAAAAATTAAAAAAAAAAAAAAGAATGAGCCAGAGGCTGTAATGGCTGATTTTAACCATCCACTGTCTTACTGTGCAGGGCAGTGGTGGCAGAGGTTGGCAAGGAGAAAGCAGTGGCCTAAGCCAGCCGGAACTTGACTGTGGTTGTACAGAAATGGACAACATACAAGAGGGATCTGTGGGCAATTGTATGGGTTGTGTGTTAGTTTGGGTCACATTTATTTATTCACCATTATAACTGAACACAAGACTGTGGCAGGTCTGAGACACCTTAGATATCAGGGGTTAAAGAGTACTGAATAATTCTAGTAGAAGGTTTAAAACTTAGGCAAATATTTACTAAGTAAAAGTTCAATTTAGTTACTTCAGAATTCATCTAAATTAGTAAATATCCTTCATTATTCACATTGTGCTTTGGAAAGTAAGCAGAAGGTACATAGCAATACAGTCGAGCAGGGTCCTCAACTCCAGTCCTTCAGGTTTTCGTTCGAACCAGTTTTGTAATTAGAAGGCAGGCCTAGCAGATCAATTCTGTTTAGTTCTATAGGTTGATGATGTCTTCATTGTTCCAGTACAAATCTTTATCACATTATAGATTTTTCATTTTTTTGAGAACATCATCCATTTGTTTTGTTGGCTTGAACAGATTTGTACCTCTTGGTCCTTTCCTTCTCCCTCATTTATTTCAAAACATTTTGTTAACACAAACACTTTATGATGCATATACCGAGGTTTCAATGGAAACAATGGACACTCAGGTTTACACCGCTGTTAAATGATGATTTATAAGTTTTATTTCAGGGACCCCAGGAATGCACCCAGCCTGGACCTGTCTTGAACACTCAAAGACAGAGACACATAAACCAAATGTTCAGAAAATCAATAACAAGTAATGAAGGTAAAAAGACAAACAACACTCACACAAATCCCACCCATTTCCCCAACAGCGATAATGACACAATTAACATGAACAAATGAAATCCAATAAAACACTAAGCACAAAATGGTAAAAGATAAACACTCAATACAGTCCACAGACACTCCAGTTCCACAGAGATGAGCGATGATAATCAAGTTAACAGCCTCCTAATTGTTAGGAACATTTTGTCCTTCTGAGTTCCATTTGTTATGTGAAGACTTGAAGTGATTGGGAGCTGGTGCTCCCCAGATGAAGGCGTAACCAACCAACATGAAATCACAAAAACAAGCAGGACCAGGACAAGGACGTAAATCTAGAAAAACTGTAACCCAGGGAAGTTGTATTTGTAATCCAATTGAGGATGAAGCATTGAAATAAGTAGACCTAAACGATCACGGAGCTGCCAGATTCCTCTGGCTCACTTTTAAAGTCTACGCCATTGTGATATAGTGGGTCCATGGCTCAGAATAAAAGCCCAGTTTTTAAATTAATAATCGCCACACTCGCGGGTTAAAGAGGGGGCATGGTAGTGTGGCGGGAGCAGTTCTCGGACGCTGTGTTATGCGGGTGTTTCCTCGCTTAAGTGCACAGGTGAAGAATCGTCTGTATTCGTAATTGATGCCAGGAGCTGCTACTCACCACACCTGAGCCACATCCCCAAGACAAAGTTGGAGAAGCGCGAGGGCGGAAGAAGGAAGACAAGAAAAAAAAAAAGGCTTGGAGAGCGAGAGCAGCAGGGGGGAAAAGAGAGTGAACGACCCAGACAGCTATGAAAGAGAAAGGTCAGCGCGGTTAGGGGTCCTGGATAGAGCGAGTGATCGCCGCTCATGGGACAGGATCGCTCCCACTGAGGTTTTCAGAAGACTAAGTTTGATCGCAGAGGAGTCAACCCTAGGGATCCGAGGGACGACTTTGTGCGAGAAGGAAGGACACCGAGCGGTCAGGCAGACACTGGCAGAGGCAGCCATGATGGGGGTTAGTAGAATGAGGACCGCGATGGCTGAAGTTTTTCCTGCTGAGCATACCTTGGGTGAGCTGGAGAGACTGGGAAGAAGCAGAGCTTGGCTGGTGGGACTCCAATGTCGTCTGCAGGATTTTAATCTCGTTTTCGCCTTGTTTTTAAAGGTCTGAATTTTACCTCGTTTTTATGGCTTATTTATTTAAAAACGTTTTGAACTCTGCACTTGTTTTGAACACGGTTTTGGTTTTGTTTTAAATAAAAGCACTTTGCACCTTTTTACACCATCCCCTTGTTTCTTTGTGACCTCATTTTCCAGCACATCTGGTTACATTTCCGACAGTGTCGGGTTCTAGAGCTCCCAAAATGGAGATGGGAGCATGAAGCGGAACCCGCATCGTCACAGACATACCTTATTTCCCCCAGCAACCCCCTGGCAACACCCAAAGCTGCCCAAAGGCAAAGTGCTCCCAAACCTGCTGGGATTTGCAGTCCATTTAAGTAGCATTGATAGAAAGGATTAAAACGAATTAAGCAATTAAGGGTTCTGAATCGTATCAAATGAGTTAACTAAAAGCCCCAAAAAGCACAGTGCTTTAGTAGTAAATAAATGGGTTCTAATGAAAAATTTGTATAAAGCAAAAACCTGTAGCCACTGCAGACCTTCAGGACTGGAGCCGAGTTGATGACCCCTGCAGTAGAGGAATATTAATAACATACAGTGAATGGACATCCACACACTTATAAATAGAAACAACTGCACTGGCAATTGAGTGTCAAACTGTAATGATTATGTACACCCCTAAATGCACTGCAGGCAAGTAATCAGAATTTTATTACATTTTCACAATTTATGTTTGTGAATAAAACATCGCACTGATGCACCTTTCTACACAGATGTGCTTTGGGCAAAGTTGTGGTGGCACATTCAAGAGATTTGTCAAGCTGTTAGAAACAAATAGCACTTTGTGTGTGAGACCAAGTTAAGGATGTCATGGAGCTGTCACGTGTTGTTTAACATTACATTCTCGTGTGAGGTCAGTACTCTGAATCTAAGACTGCAGAGGTGCAGAGTGCTGTTAAAGCCTTCCACCTAAAATGGAGTCTGTGGGAGTCACCACTGCAGCTAGATATCCGTGTCCATTGCCGTCTTTACTGAGTGATCTCTAAATAGCTCAGTGCAGCCTTTCCAATGCAGAACGTGTGCCAAAGATTAAGCTGCTGCAGATGGAATCAAATTAACTCTTCTGAGCGACTCTTTTCTGATGATAAACTGCAGCAGTTTGCTTTTCATCTTTTTCCTAATCTGTTTGCTGTTGGCACGTGCAGCGATGCTCATGGCAATTCAAAGTGACCTGACTGAGCTACTAAACCACCCGGGGTCGACTCCTGTTCCGATCTTTGTTTCTCACTTCCAGACACAGTGACGTATTTCCAGCTTCATGCAGCTGCATATTTATTCTGAAGAGTTGTTTTAACTGATTTGACCCAACAATTCAAAGCACACATCATGCATCACTAATGAACGTCTTCATACTAAATTCAAGTGGCTGCAGCAGAAGGCATCAAGCCAGATAGCAATGAGCTGACTTCATGTAAGCCTGCTCAGCTTTCTGCCCAAAGGAATGGAGGCATAAGGAATAACAGGATAACAATAGCAGGATAACAATAGAACATAATAAGGACACTTGAGTCCAAACCAGTACAACAAGTTTAATAAGTCACTTCTGTGCAGGACATTTGGTTTGTTATTTTTGGTGCTCACATTGAGTGCATAAAGGGTTATTTTCGCCCTTCAATAAAATTGAATTGGACACCCCAGGATTATATGGGCTTAGATTAAAATAAAAAGGCAGAATTTAAAGTGCTGCCTACAGACATCAGCTGAATGTCCTACCACAGCCAGCATATGATAAAGCAAAGGCTGATAAGAGACTGCAATTCAAAGGTCCGACCACGGCCACCCCTTCAGACCCCCGGTCACTCACCTGCTGCGATGCCCCAAGATGTTTTCACTCAGAGCTGCTCTCTCTTTATGCAGCCTGTGAGAGAATAGGGTGGGACGAGGTCTGTGTAGCTCAGGAAACCCCCCTTGTGCCAGTAGAGCTGACTCAATGTGAAAGTGAAAGCAAAATCTACATCCTCTCCTTTTCCTGGAAGAAGGCCTGATTTTCTGTAAATGTGCTGCTTTACCCATTTACATACAGTGCTTTGCAAGTTCTCACTTTGTACAGCAATACATCATTTGGCTTTGTTTTCACTGATCTGCAGACTTTCTAATATCAGACTGAAAGCAGATTTCTGCAAAGATGCCATAATTTAATTACAAATATAAAACAGAAAATAATAGTCTGTGTAAATATTAAAAAATGACAGCCGTAAATCATTAGTGGTGCTGTCATGAGATCAATGGAGATCACCTGCCTGGAGTTTCGCTTGATTTCATCTTGAAGGTCCCACTTATGGCATACATTCATTACACATCAGAATTCATTACGTTTCATACTGATTTATTAATTCATGCTTTTGTTTGTAACATCTAGGGCCTTTATACCTTTTCTTGTGGAAATAAAATCTTTTTGTCCTGTAAATGTAAGTTGATGTTTAATTTCACACTTTCAGCTTGGTTTCACTGCTTACTTAAAGACTTTATTCACACTCTATTTTGTGAATATATTTTTTTAGGGAGACCTTGTCCTGCTGTGGCCCATTTAATTAATCAGCGCCATTTCATCATAAGGTGGTAGAGCAGAAGATCTGCTGCCTCGCAGTAAGGGGACCAGAGTTCATGTCCCGGGTCCTCCCTCCGTGGAGTTTGCATGTTCTGCTGGTGTCTGCGTGGGTTTCCTCCCACAGTCCAAAGACATGCAGGTGAGGTGATTTACAATGGAATTTTTAACTTAGGAAATTATGCTTTTTACCATTTTCTTGCCTTCTAAGTACCCACTTTGCTGGATTTTTGATTCTGAGTGAGGATCCATTGTTTTTACCCACCAATCTATGATCCCAGCTACTTCCAATAACCCTAAAGGGTTGGGGGGCTGTGTCTCCCCCCTCTTCTCCCCTACAATGCTGAGATTGTCATATCTGACAGTGGTCCACAGTATGTCAGTGCTGAATTTAAATCTTTTGTAGAAAGTTGTGAATTGAAGAATGAAGTGGACAGAAATGGAGCATTGATGATTTGATGCAACATAAGATGATTTCTGTCAGCCTTGCCACCATCAGACACTCAGCACACTTGTGTGCAGAATATTAGAACATTTGAAAAGTTGTGACAAGATCAGGCCATTTAGCCAGACAAGCTCGCCCATCCTTTTATCTGTTTTAAAAGCATTATTTCTTACACGCCATGGCAGAACACAACCACTAATAAAATAACTGGAGAGGCAAAAGAAGGAAAATCAGCCTCCTGAAGCTACAGCGAGGTGTACGACAACTGCTAATTAGTGAGGGGTCCATGGAAATGTCACAACTCCACCTATGATGGTGTTATGGTGTATAAAATCTGTACATTTTGGTTTTCCATTATATTTTGTTCAAGACAAGACAACAGATGAACTAAGACAAATCAAAGCAGGTTTTCTTTCCTTATATCTCACTTTTATAACAGTTGTTTATAGATTAGTGCTAATTTGGCTTACAGCCTGGGAAAGGAGGCTGAGCTGATACCTCAGGCTATTGATTACTTTATGTATGGATATCTGGAACAATAGTTTGGTTTACATCCCGGGAAAGGAAGAACTACTGACACCTCAGAGTACATTAAAGGTTTTATTGTTTGGGAGAACGGACAGTGAATTAATTCATCAATCATTTTGACAGCCAGCCAATCAGGTGCATGTGTTGTGAAACCAAGGCTTGACATTTCATAATAGATATCCCTTGGTTTGAAAGAAACGTCAGACAGAGAAAAAAGCAAAGAGAAGAAGGAGAAGAAGAGGAACGGACGAAGACGGCACTGGTCGTCAGAAAGGCATCATGAACATTGATTGCTAAATCAAATGCCTCCCTGGGACATTCATCCTTGTCATCTCTACCTGTTTTCGTAAGCTTTTCCCAAAGACTACATATATTCAGACTTTCCTATCAGTACCTATTTTTCTATTATTTTTTGTTCCAGTGATATTATTATTATTCTTGTAATAAAAACCATGCCGCTTTTAACTTTCTATGCTTTGTCTTAATGTCTAGAGTGATTGAAGTAATAAGTTAGATTTCTTTGAGCACTTGGTGATAGCCAGATTTTTGCCATTATTTCTGTGCTGCAGTGTTTATAAGGCTGAGAGTGAGGGTGCCACTCAAAGGTTAGGGACAGTACGATAAAGAAGGTCTTCTTGGCTGATAAAATGGCCTATAGCAGGCATATCAAACTCACTACCATTGGTGGACCGCTTTGACTGCCATATGTGCGTCAGCGGGCTGCACTGTAACAAATACTATTATACTATTATACAAAGTTACTGTAGTTTTCTTTCCAATACTGAAATCTTTAAAAAATGTAACACTTAAAGTTTAAAGAAAAGCAATTTATTTCCATACAATCTCCGTACAACAGCGTACAATTAGAGTCTTAGCCTCTTAGCTAGGTCCTTATATTATTATATTATATTCATTACATTATATGTATTGCTTATATAGGAGTCTTACAGTGTGAGATTTATTTCTTTTGTCCCGACACTTGGCATCTCTTGTTAGTAACCAGTTTGTTAATATCAGGCTTGAAATCTTGTGCAGCTGCAACTTTTATGAGGGATGAAAGGTGCTCGACAGTAAGTCCTGAGCGATGTGGGGTTTTGGTAGCTTTCATTAACGAAAACAATTGTCATAAAGTTAAGTGCTTCTGAACATAGACAGTACTCTCGATGCCAACTTACGGATCTGCACATACGAGGGATGCAGGTAAGCATGCAAGCCTGGCACACCAACTTCGTTGTATTTTGCCATCAGAATAGAATCTGACTGCAGTTCAATCAATTCCATTTGGATATTCTCAGGTGCATTCTCAACGTTGTAAGAGTATGGTGACATAAACAGCACAAAGTCCTGTTCGTGTGAACTGAAATCGCGAAAACACTCACTGAATTCATTGCTCAGTAATACATGTTGGAAAACGAATCCTCCAAAAATCTAATTTGACTTTACTAAGTTTACTTCAAAGTTTATATTGTAAAATAAGCCGATATTCAAAAAGTCACCTAACCTACACTAATTTTACAAACTGAAAATCACAAAAATATGTTAATAAGCAACTTACGAACTTCTCACGTCCACTTCGGATCTTCAGCTGTAGTCAGCACTGTTTGTTACAATACTAGCACAAAATTACATAAAACTAGAGCAAACAAAATGTGAAAATATGCGAGCTATTACTATTCGTGATGGTCAGTTCTGCCCAGTGGCCAGTCTCAGCAGCCCAACCAGTAGTGCAGCCCAGTGGTCCGCAACCTGTTTGACACCAAGGACCACTTTACTAGAAGCAAATTTTTCCAGGGACCGATGGGTTGTTGGAGGTTGGAGTTTATGGGTGATTATGGGAGGGTTTGTAGGGCAGTTTTATACACAATTTACATTATATTTCTATTATTATTAAGTTATAATTTAGTAATAGAATTTATACAGCTTACCATAATGCAGAATCAGTGAGAGCCCTGAGTTGTTTTCTTCTGCAACCAGACGATCCCATCTGGGGAGGATGGAAGACAGTGACACGCGAAGTGTGTTGCTTATGTTCAGTCTATTCTCGTGCATCACAAAGATAGGATGTTGGAAATGGAAGCAGCTTCAATAGCTTCTTTCACGTTAGTTTAATCTTCTCCTGTCTACAAGTTATGCTGACGAGAATTTTTCTCAGCATTTCCTTGCGATAATACATTTTCAGGATGCGAATGATACCCAAATCCAATGGCTGAAGCACTGCCGTGCAATTAATTGGGTGGGAGGAATTCAACGTGAACATTGTCTAAGTGCGGAAGCATGTTGTGGTCAAAACAGTTATCAATCAGAAGCCAAATTATCCTTTTCTTCTTCTTCTTCATATTGTGAGGTTTCTGAACTCTTTTGGGATCTGGGATCTGGGATCTGGGATCTGGGATACCCACCCCCAAGAGAAATGCTATTGCCATGTGTGAGATTGTTTGTCCGGGTCCCAAAAGAGTTTAAAAACCTCATATTTTCTCGAAAGAGTGCCGCATTAATAGGAATGTTTCTTGAACAAGCATCACTGCAACCACATAAAAACGGCCTTTTTGGCGTCTTCAAATGCAGCAGCTCGCATACGTTTGCAAACCAAGATTTTTCTTCTTTTTTGCATATAACAAGTATGCCGTTTCTATAGAAGGGTAATAATGAGTTAAATTCTAATGGATGTTTTTCAAATGTTGACGAAGCAATAACGAAAAGGTATCACTTAAAACCACACAAAACAAAAACAGCAAAAAAACAGTACGAGGAAAGTTCGAAGAAAGAACATTTTATACAGTGTTTCTGTTTGGGGATCGTTGTGCAAATGTCCACAACTGAGCTGTGACCACAGAACTAACTGCTCTGTGGATGATTCATTCAAGCATTTCAAGGTCACTTCGTTGTAATGAAAGTATCTGCTGCTGAATGCACTTCGTAGTAACGAGATTTCAGTGGACTTGTGTCATATGGGGAAACTGTCAGAAACATAAAAATACTTCATTGTAATACTGTACTCTCTCACTGCGGTCTCTCCTCTTTCTGCGCCACTGCAAAGCCCCGCCCGCCTAGTGTGAAGGGGGCAGCCTTTTTGCTGTGTGCACTTGTGTGGTTTAAAGTGCTAAGGGTTAATCAGCGTGTGTGTGTCATTCATGGGGCACTGTTGTGGTTAGAGTCTGTGTGTGTGTGTTCATCTTAAAGTGCAACAGTAGACCAACCCGATAACAAACTTGACGAGAACACTTAACCTTGAGAAAACAGGTAAAGGGTAAGTAGAGGGAAATACTACAATAATACAAATGGTCTCTAGGAGCAGACAAGAAAACAGGAAACACGTTCTTATCTGAAGAAAACCATCACCGGAAATTTGTGACCAAATGTATTACTTTCAGTTGTCTTTTGTTGTCACAAGAGTGCCACAGAAAGCGTAGAATTAATTTTCTTAATTTACACCATACACAACTCAGCTGCACGAGTTCAAGAAAAACTAAAAATGTTATTTATTTTGTAACATCACCTTGACACAGCAACAGATAAGTCCAGCACCACACCATCAGCCTACAAAGCAACTCTAACACCCATTGTGTCTCCTCTGAGAGGAGTCGTTAAGCTTCATCCCGATTCCGACTCCGTGATGCAGATGAGGTGGCATCTTTTATGTCGGACCGGGGAGTACTACCTGGGTCAAAGCACTGCACATTGCAAGCACTTCCTGGCCAGGAGGAATAACCCAAAGTGAGGATAGCGTTTCCCTTACAGCTCCCCCTTGTGTTTGCCTGTCCATGTGTCCATCCAGTCACTATTTCTCTGTTATCCAAAGATTAACACTGCTTTGACATATCAAACTGCATGTAATGGAGATACAGCAAACTAAAGGACACACTGCTCTGCAAATGCTAATCGTGAATATGTCCAATGGACAGGAACTGCTGGAGAGACATACAGTAAATCAGCTCATCCATCCATCAAGGACAAGTGTCTGTGTGTCGGTGTATCTGTGTGTCTATCTGGTTACTATGTCCTTTCCATTCCAGCAGATGGTGCATCACAAACATTAGCACTGCTTTGATGAATCTTGTACCAAATGGCATGTAAATGAGATATAGCAACCCAAAGAACAGACTGGACTGTCAACGTTAATGCTGAATACGTCCGACAGACAGAATCTGACTAACAGAAGTCAGTTTATCCATGTTAATAAAAGGACATCTGGGTGAATCACAAACATTTATTGTTATGCATTTTATTGCTACAAATGTTTGTGAGGTGCCATCTGTTGGAATGACAACTATAATGCATTTTATCCATATACATTCCACTAGATGGTGCACTGCAAACATTAACCCTGATGTCTATGTTGATGTATATGGCATAAAAAATAAGCCTAATGTAGATTGTATTCCTTAAAATTCACAACACTGAACTGTATATTAAATAGTAATACAAAAATTAGTAAAAATGAGGTAAAACTGATTAACCTGCCTGCAATAAGAACATCTGATTAAACAGCCAGCAACTAGAAAAGCTGCACCTTTTGACACTTAACACATGAATTACCTGAGCCTACAAAAAAACTTGTAGATCCGACCCACCTTAAATCCATTCGCACTTCTACGCCAGCGTCTTTTGTCCTGTAAATGCACCGATAAAGACAATCAGCAAGCAGCCAGCTATTCCATCCCCCCACCAACTTGCACGAACTTCTCCCAGCTCATGCCTTGATTGATTATCTGGGAGTGAAGTGTGGCAATTGGTGCCACGGCCCACCTGCCAAGTTGTTTGCCTGCCTATGGTAAAGTCATCCCTGATGGAGGATCACAGGAATCATTGGAAAGAGGGGTCCTTTCATCGGATTGGCTGGCCGAGCAATGTTTCAGCCGTGGAATGGCCAAATGGGGGAGGCAGCTTGATGGATGAGGTCTCCAGGACTCTAAAGTATGTGATATCATTTACTGTTAAATTCTGCTCCGTACTTCTAAAATTTTTATTTTTTTGCTGTATTAAGGATTTGTTCTGTTCTGTGTATTGTATTGTATTGACCCCCTTCTTTTGACACCCACTGCACGCCCAACCTACCTGGAAAGGGGTCTCTCTTTGAACTGCCCTTTCCCAAGGTTTCTTCCATTTTTCCCTACAAGGTTTTTTTGGGAGTTTTTCCTCATCTTCTCAGAGAGTCAAGGCTGGGGGGCTGTCAAGAGGCAGGGCCTGTTAAAGCCCATTGTGGCAGGATTTTGGGCTATACAACAAATAAACTGTATTGTATTGTATTGTATTGTAAGTGGAGTTTTAGAGTGGAAATAATAGATCATTATTTGGAACACACGCATTTTGCGTGTGTTCTGTTTCTACAGTAATCTGTGTAAACACATTTTTAAAACAGAAACGTTTTTCATATTTTAGTAGTAAATGACAAAATGTAGGCTTAAACTATATAATGTATGAAGCCTGAAGTCCAAAGATCAAGTAAACACTTTCACAAAAGGTTCAAGGAAAAGACAATAGTTTCCATGGCGTAGTGGTAAGATTTGCTGACTTGTAATCAAGAGTCCCCGGTTTGATCCCGACTCACTCCTATATTTGCTGTTTTCAGCAGTGAGCTGCTCTTATTGTTAATATTATACAGTACACACATACGTTTGGTTTGCGTCTGTAACACACGGTGTATATTTATAGGACTTGTAAAAGTTACCATTTTTTTTTCACTTTTATTCTCTCAAAATCATGATCACGATACATACTAACACGACCACCCACCCAACCCCACCAGGGATCTGACGGTGTTAGTTTTTATTTGAAACTGGGAATAACTGGAGATGTGGAGGGATAAAAACTGACACACAAAAAGCTGGCGAATCTGCCTTCTTCGTATCTCACTGTCATTTGAGTTTTTTTTTATTCAGTTTTATTGAGTGTCCCTACGGAGGGCGAGAGAGGACGTGATATAGAGTTATTTTTTTAAACTGTTTTCTCAAGATAACGGAAAAATTTTATCGAGATCTCGAGAAAACAAACTTTATTTTCTCGAGATAACGGAATAATTTTATTCAAGATCTAGAGAAAACGAACTTTATTTTCTTGAGATAATGGAATAATGGCAGAAGAGCAGAATTGTATTTATCATCGCGTCACATTTTCGTTAATTCAAGGACTGACACAGGCTGAAATATCTTTATGTCTTAGTTTAGAAAATAACAACGTTAGTGTGCGTCATTTAAGAAGACGGTTAGCAAGGCTTCAGTTGTATAGGCATCGCAATCTAAGCCAGCCTGATGCCATTGTGCACCACATCGCAGAGCAGTTAACGGGCCCTGGGCAACTCCACGGATACCGTATGATGACAGAGAGATGTCAATTAGCTGGATTAAGAGTCAATAGAGATCTTATTTATGAAATACAATCAACTTTGGACCCAGAAGGCATTCAGCTAAGGAGATGCAGGAGACTGCGAAGAAGGCATTACCATGTCCCGGGACCAAATTAACTTTGGCACATGGACAGTGTCAGGGATGCCAGGGGCCATGACCCGGCCGGGACGTCATGAGGGACCGGATGTGGGTCTGTGCCCACCCTGGATCACGTGGGGGTCGCCTTCCTGGTTGTTTTGAGGGCCACGGGTACAGGGCATGGAAGCTCCACCCTGTAGGGGCCCGTGGACACCGCCAGGAGGCGCCTCAATGCCTTGGGGACCTGTTGCCCCAGCACTTTCGCCACACCAGGAAGTGCTGGGGGGAAGAATTAGGACGGCGCCCGGAGAGCTGCCGGGAGGACAGCAGGCACTTCCGCCACGCTGGGGCGTGGCCAGAAGAGGAATGCCGGGAACACCTGGGGCTCATCCGGGGACTCTATAAAAGGGGCCGTCTACCATCATTCGAGGCTGGAGTCGGGAGGCGGAAGGACAAAGCTCAGGAGAGCTGTGGAGGCGGCCCGAAGAAAAGGCATTGTGGCCAGGATTGTGTGTTTTGGGGTTTGTGCACGTGACTGAGGTCTGAGTGACCATTGGACTGTGTCTTAGTGACATTATATTTGTAAATAATATTGTAAATAAACGCGTGGTGGTTGAGAAACAACATGTCCGCCTGTCTGTGTCCGGACCCTACAACAGCTATGATAAACTCACACCTTTTGGTATCATAGTAAACGGATGCATCGATGGCTTCTCACGGCATATCATCTGAATGCAAGCGAATGTCACTAACTGTAAACCTGAAGTGGTTGCAGGTTACTTTATTAGTGCTGTCATTGAATTGGGGGGCTGCCCAAAAATAACCAGATCCGATCTCGGTACTGAAAATGTGCACGTTAACAGACTACAACGTTTTCTACGTGAGGATGAAAACGGCACACTTTCTGAACCTGCTATTCTTCAAGGAAGAAGTACTGCAAATCAGAGGACTGAATGGTGGTGGGGATTCTATCGGAGGCAAAATGTGGACTACTGGAGAGATTTGTTTCTAGAGTTTCAGTCTGTGGGAGACTTCAATGGTGACGTGGTTGACAAAGGTCTCATTCAGTTCTGCTTTCTTGACGTCATTCAGGTGGGAAGAACTCATTCACACAAACACGCACACTTGCACACACACACACATGCACACCATAGTAACTTTTTGGCTAAGTATACATATGAATTCTACAGTATACTATTACAAGTAGCCTTTATGCTTTAACCATTAACTCATCAATGTGCTGATTTGGCCTAAATATATATGCTTTGCGGTTTTCCTTTTTTGGGTAAATATTTGTGTTTGCTGAGCCATACCTATTGATGTGAAAGGTGGTGATGATTGTAAGGGTTCACAGCTGGATGGGGACCCACAAACTTTTCAGTGAATAAAATTACACGCGTGGAATTGCGAATAAGCTATTCCTCACATTATTTGGTAAGTGATCTCAACGTCTTTGTAAAATTATTGTTAAGTAATTCTGCCCAATTTGTTATGTAGGGATTTAGTTTTTTTTTTTTTTTACACTTTACGTTTTGTTACGTTCTCATGCATGCATCATGCAGCTACTGAATTCCGCAATTTGATGTGCTGTTTAGTGCACCTGTTTCAAGTGCGCCAGGAAAGTCTAAGACTTGTTGTATTGCAGTATGTTTAAACTGCGTTTTAGAAGACACTTGACTGATCTTTATTTACTTAAACGCGAAGAACGTCTGAAGTACATTCTTACAGTAAAATTATACATTTCAGGAAATTAACTTGGATTATTTGGTGAGTCCTTAATCAGCTTCGCTCCTTTTTATATGGTGAACTGACCGCAGTGACACAATGATGAACAGTACTCAAAGATAACGTTGAAAAGAGCGTCTGTTAAATATGCCCGTTTAAGGTTGCCATCAAACTCTGGAAAGAAAGACATTTCAGCTTATAAATGAAGACTTTGTAGAACGCATTACCCTATGATAGCACAATTCAACTTTACATTATTTTATGGTCTTTTAGAAGTGACTTTTGGTTTTGGCAAAAGTTCATGGCAATTTCAAAGTAAATGTGTACACTGGCCGACTTATAGTCCTAGTCATTCTCAGGTTACTCCGGTTCAGAGGAGCGGAGAGCAAGAGCCTATAATGTTAGAACTGGGCTCAAGACAGGGTACTGGTACATCACAGCGCATGGGTTCAAGAATGTGGAAGGAAAACTGGAGTACCCAGAATAAAAGCACAGAGACATAGGGAGAACATATACACTCCACACAGACAATCA
Organism: Polypterus senegalus; assembly: GCF_016835505.1. NCBI lineage: Eukaryota > Metazoa > Chordata > Cladistia > Polypteriformes > Polypteridae > Polypterus > Polypterus senegalus. The sequence goes on along the minus strand of NC_053167.1, from coordinate 143,705,317 downwards.
GGTGCTGGATTTGAAACTAGCATGCTGAATCTGTGGCAGTGCCAATCAATGTGTGCCATGGTACCTGCCAAGCTAAGGGGATATTAGCTTTTCTTTTTTACTATTGAAAATTTCTTAAATTAACAGCATTCACACTTACAGCCTTATGTTGACTGCTAAACTGTCTAAGACCTATGGACAATAATATTACGATAGAAAAAACAATATAGAATAGATAAAAAATGAAAGAATACTTGTTTCCTTTTGCATAATTTATTTTACATTCCCTATAGATTTTTAATATTATATGGCAGCCCAGAGGAATATTCTTTTGGGGGACAATAATTCCTACCTCTGTCTATGTGTGCCTGTGTACTGGGGTTGTGCTGAGAAGATTAGTAACACATTTGACTATTCTGAATATTCTCTGCAGAGGGAGTTAGATACTGTGGTCAGAATGTGGATCAGGCCAGGCGGGAGTGGTCGTGATTTATTTCACGGCAGACCTTTTCTCATGTACCGATCACCAGAACTTTACTAAGCACAGGACTACCTCCATCCAGCTGACTATGACAAACTGGATATAATTGTAGAAGAGGGTGTTTGTATTTGGAAAACTGGTATTCCCTGTGATCCAGATCTTCATGAACTCGGTGTTTTGCTAATGGAGGAACACCATCTTGAATCTAGTTATACTGCTCTTGAGGCTACTAGGCCTTTGGTAAGAGAAATATTGTCATAACCAGAATAGTCAGAGCCCCCTGATGTACTCACACCAACATACGTAATAATATTTCCATAAAGGATCGTATACTCACTGTTTTATTTATGTCTGTTTCTTTTGAGCGTGTATGTTTCCTTTAGATTTTTTTGCTCGTTTGTTTTGCTACTTTGGTTTAACCTTCTCTATTGATAGATTTCAGGTAAATGGCCTAACCTTGAAAATTTTGTTGTGCTGAAGTTAAGTGTAGTGTATTTTGGGAAAGCTGAAAAATGAATGAATTATAACTGTTTTCAGAAAGAGTTCTGAATTCAGCTTTAGTTCAATTGTTCAGTTTGTGGCAAAAATCGAACATTTAATTCAATTGCTTTCTGGCACTTTTTGTAAAGAGGCCAGCTCATTTGCAAACATGGACATTTTGAGAGCAGCCATGGACATTTAAATGAAGCTTGCTGTTTGCATAGCTGCTGGGCACCTGTAAAGGAGCTGAATCTACAGCAAGAAATCATATTTTAACTTTTTACTTTAATGATATATATAATTAATAACTAAGGAACTGGGCCATCTAGAAACTGACATCTGGGACTGAATAAAGATGTATGAACCCACGCAGATTGTATAATCTTTGTATTACTTATACTTGTTTTTATTTGCTGTCATTATGGAAATAAATCATTTTAAATCAAAGCTTAACTCGGTGTCTTTGTCCAATTGCTATTAGAAGCTCGATTGATCATTCCTTAGCTACAGCCCTTTAAGGGTACAAAGGACACTTCTTGGAAGTCTTGTGTTGGTGGTAAGTTGGGTTGAATTAGAGGTTCAGCAAAGCAGTCTGCCATGGTGGTCTGTAGAGTTGACAGTGAAGGTAACAGGTAACAGATACATAGCTGATATTGACATTTCTTCCTATCCCCCAAGAAAAAACCCTAAAACTTTAGTTAGTACATTTTGTGTTAGGTGCATACCACAGGTGATCTTATAACACAATAAAACACAAATATTATTTTCTTTTTTCCCTTCTGCTGATGGCTGAATGGAGGACGAGCTGAATTTGCTGCAATCTTCTCTTTCAGACATCTGAGTGAATGTCAGCAGCATGCCCAAAATGCAGAAATAAGTTATGTTACTTCTTGTTTTTAACTTCACTCTTCTTCCTCCACTTTTTGTTTTCTTTGTAATGCCCCATCACTCAATCAGCATGTAAATACATATCCACACTACTAGACAATCTGGTCATTGAAAGCAGTGTGGAGGTTATTTGAAATATATTTGAAATCAATATACTCTTACCCTAGATTAAGTGTTGATTTATGTAATTAAAAAAAAAACAATAAAATGCAAATCTAAAACTAGAAAAATGTTTTCTCCTCAAATCTTGTTTTCCTCATTACATGACATCATATCACACAATAGACCTGCAAAAAAGAAAAGCTGTTAAACGTGAAACATGAATGTACATTAAAAAAAACAAACTCATTTTCCAACAGTTCCTCTGGAAAATAATGTGCACAAAATTCAAAGATCAAGCAACAGAAATACAAATATGGACAAAATCCATGTGAACTTTGTGATGAATGTTTATATTAATACTTAATAATTACATCATTTATGTTGTTCTACAAGAACTTTTGTGTAAACAAAACAACTTGCTTTATCTGTAAATGTAACAAAATGCAATATGTAACAAAGTAATGCATTAAAGAGCATCATGTTGAACTATGAAGAATAACATTTAGTAGTTTGGCTCTTGTTGAAGGAACTATGTTGCCTTTGTTGCGATGACAAAGAACCAGAATGCATATGTAACCTCAGGAAGACAGCATCCACTATAAAACATTCGGAGCAGTATGTCCATTATATTTCAGACACCTGTAGCACAGTTCAATGTATAATTGTGCTCCTTATTTGATGTATAGGCCTGCATCCCTGCAGTATCTTATCACGTGGCCATTCTGAGGTCTTCAATTGATCAAAAATTTTTTATACCATATCCATGACCCATATTCCACTTTTTAACACAGACAGAAACTCTGACCTGAATTCTGAGAAACTGCTGTAGTTGCATGCTAGTTCCAGGGCACAACTTCAGACATGTCCTTAAATGTAACATTAATGGTCTTTGCCAGAAAAAGATCAGAAAAAAGCTCAAAACCTAAGGAACAGTCCAATGTCCTTGTGATCAATGTCTCTGACAAATCTTAGAAGGTGAAGAGATGTGGTCCTCTCAATTGGTGACATTGACTTTGGGAACTGGATGAATTTTGTGATGTTTCTTGGCTTTGGTTGAAGATCATCCAGGATCTTTTCCAGTGTCTTCCCACTCAAAGACTCTCCTATACCTTTCAGGACTGGCTGCCAGCACTTTATTATAAATGCTGGCTCTTGGACCATCTCCTTGTGTGCAATTTCTCTCAACAAGGTCAGCAAGTTTTCTTTTGTTGGCAGAGAAGTACAGTTATGACTGCTCAGAATGGTAAGAAGCTCTTCCAAATCAGCTTGCCTGAAATCACTCAAAGCCTCTGTCAGTGCATCCTTCTCAGTGGGGCTAATGTAGTTGAAAAATGCCTCCATTAGATTGCAGGTATATGAAGATATGGAAAGAGCTTCATAAAGAAATGGTGGAGGAAGCTGAACAGGTAAGTATTGAAACCTCTGCCACCCAAAGGCCAAGATTCGGGCAACAGCTTTCCACTCCAGTTCTTGATAAGCATGATGCAAAGTGGGGATTTTATATGTGGCTCCACATGTTCTTGTTTCATAAAACGTGCTCCAGAAGTCAGTAAGACAGTCCATAACAAGCCCATGCCCAACTCCATTCTCCAACTGTTCATTTTCCAGCACACGCTCAAATGTTATATTAGCATATAGTATGTTCTCATCTGAAAATGTCTGAATCATGTCAGACACACAATGAACTTTGCGAATAGCAATGGTCTGCTTCTCAGCTATATTCTCTGCATTGTCATAGAAAGAGGCAGATGAAGTTTTTGGGGAGGCATGGTTTGACCTTGCTTCTGGATTTATGACATCAGGTACTGCTGATGGGCTCTCAGGTGAAGCAGCTGAGTTGCTATTTGTGGGTGTATGTTCGGAAACTTGCACTTCAGTTACAGGTTCACCAACAATCTCTATCATATTATGGAATATTCTGCAATCTGTGTTATCACCAGCAGGGCTGGAAACCACTTGCTCAAAAGCAGATTCATCTTTCTGATCTTCTTTGTCTTCAATCACTTCAATATCATTTTCTGATTCCTGCTGTTCAGAGGTAGGCTGATAAATCAAAGTTTCACAGAGAACATCCAAGGACAAGTTTCCATCATCATCAAGGAAAATAACTTCTTGATCAAATCTTGAAGTGGTGGTAACAGATGGTAAAACTGCAGTCATTAATGGACTGGAAGTAAAAGGCCTTTCTGAGAACAGAGAGCTATGGGATGAAGATATGGGAGATAGATCCTGCTGGGCGGGTGCCACTGCTGTCTCAAATCTCCCTGGTGATTCGACCCGTTTTACTGAATCATCACATTTTTTGGGTTTTGAACAAATGTACAACCTGAGTAATTTATGATAAGTTGTATCATACAACCTTCCAACTCTGAGCCCATAATACATAAATAGAAGTCAAAGTCTTCAACTCTTCCTTTAGATGATTTCCCCTTAGGAAAGAATATTTGCTTCCCATCTTCTAAGATTTTGTTCACAGTATCATCTTTACTGACAATGAGCTCTCTTGTGCCCCCACCAGTTGGTCGTCTAACCTGTTTAAAGTTACCATTTTGATACACCATCCAACCCAGTTCTATTTTTCATGTTTTTCGTTCAGGATTCTTGTTCCCCTTACCAACTGCTCGGCGAGGATTACTTTGTGAACCTGTTGTTGCTGGGTACAAGCTTGGAAGTTTCATTTTTGATCGCAGACGTTCTACGAGTTTCCTACAAAAGTTAAAAGTATTCAATGTGAATTTCATAAAGTAATACCTTGGTGGTACTCCACTAAGTAAAACTATGCTGAGTAAAATCTAAAAAATGCACATCTGGAACATGGATTTAGGTGAAAAGTTCCATTTAGAATGCTACTGATAGCAGTAATCAAAATAACTAAGCAATTAGAACATTCGAACACTCGAGATGAGAACAGGCCATTCAGCCCAACAAAGCTCGCCAGTCCTATCCACTTATTTCTTCTAAAAAAACATCAAGTCAAATTTTGAAAGTCCCTAACGTCTTACTGTCTACCACACTACTTGGTAGCTTATTCCAAGTGTCTATCGTTCTTTGTGTAAAGAAAAACTTCCTAATGTTTGTGCAAAATTTACCCTTAACAAGTTTCCAACTGTGTTCCCGTGTTCTTGATGAACTCATTTTAAAATAACAGTCTCGATCCACTGTACTAATTCCCTTCATAATTTTAAACACTTCAATCATGTCACTTCTTAATCTTCTTTTGCTTAAACTGTAAAGGCTCAGCTCTTTTAATCTTTCCTCATAATTCAACCCCTGTAGCCCTGAATCAGCCTAGTCGCTCTTCTCTGGACCTTCTCTAGTGCTGTTATGTCCTTTTTGTAGACTGGAGACCAAAACAGCACACAGGACTCCAGATGAGGCCTCACCAGTGAGTTATAAAGGTTGAGCAGAACCTCCTGTGACTTGTACTCCACACATCAAGGCGCTATATAACCTGACATTCTGTTAGCCTTCTTAATGGCTTCTGAACACTGTTGGGAAGTTGATAGCTTAGAGTCCACTATGACTCCTAAATCCTTCTCATAAGGTGTACTCTCGATTTTCCGACCGTCCATTGTGTATTCAAACCTCACATTTTTACTTCCTATGTGTAATTCTTTACATTTACTGACATTAAATTTCATCTGCCACAAATCAAGCCTGTCTGCTATCCAAGTCCTTCTGTGATGATTTAACAGATTCCAAATTATCTGCTAATCTTGGTATCATCTGCAAACTTAACCAGCTTGTTCCTTATATTCCTATCTAAATCATTTATATATATTAAAAATAGCAGCAGCCCTAGCACTGACCCCTGCTGGTCACCACTCTTAACATCGGCCAGTTCTGATGAGGTTCCTCACACCATCACCCTCTGCTTCCTGTGTCTGAGCCAATTCTGCACCCATCTAAAAACATCACCCTGAACCCCCACTTCTTTTAACTTGATGCCCAACCTCTCATGTGGCACCTTATCAAATGCTTTCTGAAAGTCCAGATAAATAATATCATAAGCTCCACTTTGATTGTCTCCTTTTGTTGCCTCCTCATAGAATTCCAGCCTGTTAGTAAAACACGACCTCCCTCTTCTGACCCCATGCTGACTGTCCTGTCCTTGCCATGTGTTGCTCAATCTTATCCTTAATAATTCCTTCCATTAATTTTCCTGTGATGCTTGTTAAGCTTACTGGCCTATAGTTGCTTGGATCTGCCCTGTCACCCTTTTTATATAATGGGATGATATTTGCCGTTTTCCAGTCCTTTGGAATGTCACCAGTGTGCAGTGACTTCCTAAAAATATGTGTCACAGGTTTATATCTGAACTCACTAGCCTCCTAAAGAACACAAGGATAAATATTATCTGGGCCTGGTGATTTGTTTGATTTCATCTTATTTAATCTCAGCTGCTCTTCTCCCTCTACAATTTCCAAATCCCTCAGTACCTCCTTAGTAGTCCCTGTTACTGCTCTGAGGTTATCCACTTGTTCACTTGTAAACACCTCAGAAAAATGTAAGTTTAGGGTATCTGCTATTTCATTGTCTGTATCTTTTAATTCCCCTTTACTATTCCTGATGAACTTGACCTCCTCCTTAACTGTTCTTTTACTACTAAAATACTGAAAGAATCTCTTGGGGTCTTCTTTCTCCTTATCTGCTATATTCCTCTCCAACTGTCTTTTAGCCTCTCTGATATCCTTCTTAATGGTTGCCCTCATGTTCTCATACGCACTACGGTTCTCTTTGCAGTCATTAGTCTTATATGCCTTATAAAGCAGTTTTTTCCTTTGTAACTTCTTTTTAAATCTTTATTAATCCACTGTGGAGTTTTTTTTAGTTTCCTATTAATTCCAAATTTAGGTACAGTATGTATCTGTCCTGCATTACATTTTTAAACCTGTTCCACTGCTCCTCGACTGTCTCCACATTTAAAAGCTTATCCCAGTCTATCCTACTTAGACTTTGTCACATCTGCTCAAAATTAGCCTACCAAAGTTCAACTTAACAATTTTAGTCTTTGCATCTGCACTCTTACAAAATACTGAGAATTGTATGACATTCTGGTCACGTGACCCTAGTGGTCCAATCACCTCTACACCCTCAATTCTATCCTGATTATTACAGGGTCGCTTTAACAGAAGTTTAGTGCAGGCCTTATAACAACAGAAACAGAAACTTACAGTATCTGCAAAACATCAGCTACCTAGATGAGCAACATCAGAGTACTCCTACTTGTGTATGTCATATACCATATTATTTATTGACATCATGGTCTGGTTTAAAAATAAATAAATAAAAAGTCAAATGTACCATACATAACACCTACCACCATGTTCTATCTAGACAAAATATTTGGGCAGTCCCACAGTTTTTGTTGTTTATGCTATGCAAACCAGCAAACTGGATTTGAACTGAAACAATGACAAGGTGACAACAGTTAACTCTTTTAATGTCAATTGAACTGGAAGCTACAGTCCTTTTTGTAAAATGTTTCTCAGTGTTAGGAGTTCAAAAGATAGATAAACATTCAAGTAATTTTTTGTGCTGCTGTGCTCAGCAGTGACATCAATGAACACAAGGATACCAGTTCCATTGGCAGTTATACACACCTAAGCCATAACAGAACCCACACCATGCTGAACAGCTGATGATTTGCTTGTAGAACGTATTGTTTGTTCCTTCTACATAGTTTGCTTTCTAGTACAGGTTATTTGTTTTTTTCATATGACACCAGGAATCTGACTACAGATTTTTAATATAATCTTTGTTGTATGTTGCCTGGCTTTTTCCTATATTTTTTATATTCTGATTGTGAGGCATATCACATGTTTGCATGTGGTGAAGCCTATGTGGTTGTGATTTAAGTAGGTGACTTGTCTCCATTGCTGACAGATTATATAGATTATCTGTTTACATCCAGGCAAAAGTTAGAACAATGAAAGTGAAGCAGAGTAGCACCAGGGAAGATAGATGGAAAGGGGCTGATGATATCTACGGGTCGTATATGCTACTTAAGATATAGTTGACCAAAAAGGATCATTAATCAAATAATACATATGTTGACTTTATTATTATTGTTCATATGAAATATAATAACAATTTTATTATAATTTTAATAGATAGATAGATAGATAGATAGATTGATAGATACTATTATTATTATTATTATATAGATAGATAGATAGATAGATAGATAGATAGATAGATAGATAGATAGATACTGTTATTTATAGCTTTGCCTGACAGACCTTTCCAGGGATCTTTCACATATCCTAGCATGGGCTGCATATGCAATTTGTTCTGTATCATTCGTGGTTTTGTAGAAATTTGAACTTTTGTTTGACTTTTTTCCTTCCATAAGAAGTGTGGAATAATAAAAATTTGAATCAATGTATTAAATAAAAGTTGAACAAAGAATCTTGTGCTAAGGGCTTTAACCTAGTCCAAGGGGGTGGAAGAAGATTTTGGGATTACGCCGCAGTGCAATGAATATTTAGATAAACAAGTCTAAAAGGCCTTGGTGATTATTATCTGTGTGCATTTGAGTGGATAAAAAATATAAGAAAATGAATGTGTATATGTATTTGCAAGTATAAGAGTCTTGTGTGTTAACTATATGAAATATATAAAGATGGTGATGAAGGAAAGTTAAGGTTATTTAGCATTAGAGCCTAAATATATAAAAGTAGCTACAAGATGAATAAAAAATAAATAAAATAAACGGTGGATCAGCTTTTGGGGGGACCGCACCCTGTCCTAGGTAGTGAAAGGAGAAGTTTCTCTGCTAGTAAGGAAGGACTGCTTTCTAAAGTTGCAAGTATAAGATAAGCTTTGTGTACGTGTTTGGAAAAATATAAAAAGCCTGCTGTAAAACCACAGAGGGCCCCCTGCGACGTGGATACTGTCAGTGACAAACTGTCAGATCTGCAGCGCGACCCTACTCACTAAGAAAGATCAAGAAATAAAAAAGAAATTGTTTGTTTGAATTTGTGTCAGCCTGCTGTTGTTTTCGGACCTTCGACCACAGTTTTCTGGTGCTGTGACCCGGATCGGAGATGGATAGCTGACTCCTCAGGCTGGATCGTCCAAGAGGACCAGTAAGGACCGATTAACAGCTGAATCGGGAGGACCAGCTCCGGAAAAAGTTAGGACCACCCTGCCTCAGGCGCAACCTGCGTGGGGGGGTCGCTGGCCTCCTCCGATTGAATGCGAAGGTCGAACCAACTGGGATTTCCCTAGCAGGTCAAGAAATTCTTGGTGAGTAGACCGAGGGAATCCGATTGAGTGAATGACCTAGCTCAGGAATTTGACTGGGTTTATGGGAAAAGAAATTGAGAAATAAAATACTGTATCACTTAACAGATAGTGAACTGGAAAGCAGGGAATAATACTTGGGTCCCTCGAGGACAGTGTAAGGTACTGAGAACGTTAGTAAGTTACTCCCCGTGAAGTGGAATAGAAAAGGGTGAGTGGCACATTCCTAGAAGTAGAGGAAAGGGAGTAAAACAAGTAGACCATATATTGAGTATCTGGGAAAAACACTGTGTGGGAGGGCGAGTTTCTGTCTCTAACATCTGGTCATACTCCTGCTCCTACGGGTTGATCTGTGGTGGACACCAAGAGCAGTTACTAGCTAGGAGGCACTTGACGAAGGGATCGGCATTAACCTGTCGAAAGGCCCGGACTCCGTGCTGAACAGACTGTCAGTCCGCTAAAGCCACGAAACCACAAGAGTGCTGATCCAGTAGCGGAAGGGACTGGAGACGGAACGTCACGAGGGCTGATCTGTTCATCTGTGGTCCAGTGCTATTTAGTTATGGGAAAGCAAAAATAGTAAACCGGTCAAGAAGGTTTCCTCAGGAAATCAAAAGTCTCTGTTGGAAGGACTATTTTTGGAAAGCGCATCGGGCTCTAGTTCTCACTCGGGTCCGAAAGGAGGTTCACCCAGGAAACTGATAGAAAAGAAAACTGGGTTAGATTTTAAGGAAGTGTGTAAAAAATGGAATAAACAAAGCGGTGGTAGATGGCCACAGGAAGGAAGTTCAGAGCTTTCAGAAATACAAGAAAAATGTTATGTAGAAACACCCAAGGATGTTGTAATAAAGGTCCTTACCGGATGGATATGTTTGATAGGTGGGAACTAGTGATAAAGGATAAAACTTTAGAGGCAGTCCAAAAGCGTAATGAATTGCTCACTGCTGAAGTTAAGACCCGGAAAGAGAAGGAAGAAATGTTGTTAGCTTTACAAAAGACTAAGATAGAAGCAGAGCCCAATCCTGAGCACAAAAGAAAGAAAACAGAAAAGAAGGACCCCCTACACCCCGTAATTTATTCACCCTCTCCATACCAGCCTCCACCCCAACCTACCCCTCCACTTCCTGCCCCCACTGTACCCCAAATACCCCAGGTAGCCGACTGTTGTGATGTAAGATTTTGCATATAACTTGATAAATGTTTTGTATGTCTTTATTTATAATTTAGGCAAAGCAATGTAATTTAGTGGTACCTTGGTGAGAGGCATTCTTGTTTATCCCCCCCATGTTTACGACTTTTCTTTGTAATTTTAGGACAGGATTTGGGGGATGTGTCTTAAACCAGTTTGATGAGCATTTCTTTGCTAAAGTCTTTTCCCCCATCCCCCACACAAAGCCAGGTTAGCATAATATATGGTCTTTTGGGGGCAGGAGATAAGATGTTCTATTTCACCCATTGGTCTGAGGTATGGCTGTTTGGAATTGGCTTGTCTCAGAGGCCTTCAAGTACCATGATGTCCTATTGGTTCTAGGAATTGGACAGAACATCTATAAATTTGCTTGCTCAACCACATTCTCTCTCTAACTAACATATGATGAAGAAGCATCTCTCTTGCTAACCTGTGAGGATGAAGACCACACAATGAAGAGCACAGCTCAGCAGCCATATTGAACAGACATGTGGCTGAAAGCTGAGCACCAACGATGCCTTAACTAGAGACATTTTAAGTAACTGCAAGTCTGTGTGCCACCTGAATTACACACCACCATTTTATCAGATTGTATGGTTGCCAATATTCAAATGTACTTTGCATTTTGTTATTATTTATGAATATTATCAGTAATACATTATTTTATGTGTAACTTAACTCCTGCTTGTCTTTTACTACATCTAATTGCCTGAGGTTATAGATATAGAAGGGAAGGTGGGGATAAGTTATATACAGTGGTAAGTCTGTGAGATTAGGCATTCTAAGGCTACATATTAATAATACAATAGGGGAAAGTAGAGCAATACATATATTACTCTACCAAGATAAAACAATTGGCGTAGTCGGCAGGATTTTGGGGTAACCAAGTTTTGCACCCTGTTTGCAAATACTGTTTTGATGTATGTGTTTGTTTATGTATGTGAATTTTAGGGCACCCAGTGTACAAATGCGGTGGAAGTAAAACATTGTTTGGTTGCTGAATGGAATATAACCAACAAAGTGTAGAGACTTCATGTGTGTCACAAGGACACCCGCATGTTTGTTAGTGCTGGTGGTAGTGAGTCCCTAATTAAAGTGCTAGGGAGTGGTGAAAGATGCATGCGTCATTCATACGGCATTTAAGTGGTTAAAGTGCTAGGGAGTGATGGGACATGCATTCGTCATTCATACGGTACTTATTCGTTTAGAATCTTTGTGTATGTATGTGTATGTTTGCTTACAGGGGCAAAAGTAGGCCAACCCATAACGAATTTGGCAAATTGTATTAGAGTAAATTGTAGACTTAGAAATGCCTAAGTTCATTTTAAAGTCAGCCATCTTCCAGTGGAGTGGCAGAGGAAGCAGGTTAAAGCTAGGAAACCTGTAGTTCAGGTAGAGAAAGCAGAAGCTGAGCTGAGTGTGCCACAAAATGGAAGGGGGCTGGAAGGATTAAAAGCAAGAAAACAGAGATCAGGTTTAAAGAAGACAGCTGCTGTTATAAGAGGTTTACTAGCTTGTATTATTGGTAATAAGGAAGATCATGATAAGGAAGAAAATAGCAAAGTGAATGAAAGTGAAAGTTATGGAATGTTGAGTGAGAGTTTTGAAAGATGTAACAGTTGGTGTGATAATTGTGAAGTGTTAGCATGTAGAACACCACTGCTAAAGTAGAAAGCAGTGAAAGAAGTGGAAAAAAGAGAAAACCACCCATGGTGAAAGTTAGGGCAATAGTAACCAGATCGGACTGGAACCCTAAAACATGGGTGGGTGACTTACATGAGACAGATGTGTGCTCAGATAAAGAGTGGGAATGTGAGTGTGAGGAAAAGGAGAGAGATGAAAGGAAGGGAAAACAGCAAGGGTGTTTTCTTCCTTTATTCTCCACTGCACCACAATCTCCAAGTAATTCTGAGGTCTGTCCAGTATTTAAAGAGCATGCTACACTGATAGATATTTCACCACTGTTAGGAAAGGTAACCAGTGCTGCACTGAAATTTGATTTAGGACAAAGAGATCAGATAGAAGGCAGAGGAGCTGGTGAGTGTGAATGGCAATTGTTGACTAGAGGGCATGAACTGGATATTGGCATATTGATACTGAGTAAAGAAAGTGTGGAATTAAACAAAGAACAATGGAAATGAAAGGAATTCAAGTGCTTGTGTGTGAAAGGTCTGAATGTGCTAGTGCAAGAATGGCTGAGTTGGAAAGAAAGTGCACCAGTTTAGGAGTTGGTTTGAATGAAACAGGACAAGCCAAAGAACAAAGGATGGGGGATGGTGCAGCAGGAAGCTCAGCTAGCAAGCCAGGAATGCACAGGGGTGTGAGGTCCTAACAGCTGTGCTAGGGCCAGCAGTAATTAAAAAGCACACACACTTAGGTTCAGTAATTGAAACCTGACTGACCAGTTGTTCAAAAGACAGCCTATGACTCTCCATGCAATAAAATGGAGAAAAGTGAGCTGGTCTTTAGTAAAGAACACAGGTCAGTTTTAGCAGAAATGCTGGATTTAGAACTTGGGTTCTGGAGAGGCTTCAGCCCACACTTTCAGGTAGCAGTTACCATACAATAAAAAAAGGACACACAGGCAATGAAAAAAAATAGAAGGGTAGCACAGGAAGACAGGAAATGGAAAACAGTTATTTCTGTTTCAATTTTCTGGCCTTTTGCAATAGTGCTACTTCTATTGTAAGGTTTTATGGACTTTGGTTTGGTGCAGGTAATAAATAGTGAAGGCAATTAGCAGAGTAAAATCCATGCAGGAGATCGGGTTACCATTGGCACATTGGAGTGGCATGGCACTAGTGCCAAGCTGTTCCAATGAATGCCTGGAAGCAAAGTTTGAGTTTTGGCACCAGGTCGACAGCCAAGAAAATGAGATGGACAGAAACTGCTTTGTCACCTTCCATTTTGCAGACCTGCCTACATAGCAGAATGAAACAAAGAAAGAGAAACACAAAGACAAAAGACAAAGACATGAAGAAGAACTGAAGAGACAGCAAGAAAAGACACTTACTGGGGTTTAAGTGAGTAACAAGTCCACAAGTCATGCAATAATAGGACTAGTCACAATAGCTATAGTTTAAAAGGAAAGGTTTGTTCATTACTGCAGCAAATTTATATTCCAAGGGGTGGAAACTGAACAAACCAGTTAGGAATGCCAAAATAAGGGGATTATTTTGGGCTCATAAAGTATACATTCTGGGTATTAATTAATTAAGTGGGATAATTAATATAATTAATAATATTAAGGAAAATGTATACTAAGAAAATTGGTGAACTTTTCAGGAAAGCAGGTGCAGCTGGTACATTTGCAAGACATATGGGCTCCGATGTTTAGGTATAGTCTAATTGGGAAAATATGGAAGCCCTGCTGAGATTGTCGGCTGTGGTACAGGCACAGGACCAGTGGGCCAATTCTGAACTGAGGTGTTTAGCACAATGAGTATGCATATGGTGAGCAAACAACTCTAGGGGTGGCCTACGGGGAATGATGAGAGTTGCAAGCTTTGATGTCTCATGGTGGTGATGCCAGCCTATACTGGTAAAGGCTGATGGCAGTCAAGAGTTGCACCATGGGTAGGAAAGCACAAGAGGCAACTAAGTCAACCCCAAATGTGTGCAGAGGGCCACAAATGTTGGTTTGTGAACAGTTTATGCAGTGGCACATGTGCTGTCACTTGGGCAGAAGTGGTTGTACTGGCACCTGTGGCATGTTACCTTTCAAATTTTGATGTTAATTGTACAGCTGCATATGCTTAAACAGATAGTTTGGGACAGGGGTCTAATTAGCAGTTAGACACAAAAGTACAGATTAAAAATTCACACAATAGACTAAATTGTAGTGGGCTAGTTTAGTGGAAGGTGTGGACTTGTCTCATTTTGAACCACCAGATTTGATGACATATGAAGACTGCAGAAAGAGTTGACGCAAGCTGGAGCAGATACAAGTCATCGGGAGCGCTTCCAAGTTCTTCAGATTGTCTTTGAAATAAAGAAGATATGTAATGGACAAATGGTCACGGACAACTTTTAACACTGGGAGAGCAAATACTGCCAATCAATGCACAAGTTATGCATCAGACTCTTGAAACAATTTAAAGACATTGTGTATAAAGACACTGTACAAAACATTCATCGGGTGGAGTGTTGTGATGTAGATTTTGCATATAACTTGATAAATGTTTTGTATGTCTTTATTTATAATTTAGGCAAAGCAATGTAATTTAGTGGTACCTTGGTGAGAGGCATTCTTGTTTATCCCCCATGTTTACGACTTTCTTTGTAATTTTATGACAGGATTTGGGGGATGTGTCTTAAACCAGTTTGATGAGCATTTCTTTGCTAAAGTCTTTTCCCCCATCCCCCACACAAAGCCAGGTTAGCGTAATATATGGTCTTGGGGGGGCAGGAGATAAGATGTTCTATTTCACCCATTGGTCTGAGGTATGGCTGTTTGGAATTGGCTTGTCTCAGAGGCCTTCAAGTACCATGATGTCCTATTGGTTCTAGGAATTGGAGAGAACATCTATAAATGTACTTGCTCAACCACATTCTCTCTCTAACTAACATATGATGAAGAAGCATCTCTCTTGCTAACCTCTGAGGATGAAGACCACACAATGAAGAGCACAGCTCAGCAGCCATATTGAACAGACATGTGGCTGAAAGCTGAGCACCAACGATGCCTTAACTAGAGACATTTTAAGTAACTGCAAGTCTGTGTGCCACCTGAATTACACATCACCATTTTATCAGGTTGTATGGTTGCCAATATTCAAATGTACTTTGCATTTTGTTATTATTTATGAATATTAACAGTAATACAATATTTTATGTGTAACTTAACTCCTGCTTGTCTTTTTACTACATCTAATTGCCAGAGGTTATAGATATAGAAGGGAAGGTGGAGAGAAGTTATATACACTGGTAAGTCTGTGAGATTAGGCATTCTAAGGCTGCATATTAATAATACAATAGGGGAAAGTAGAGCAATATATATATTACTCTACCAAGATAAAACACCGACGAACCATCCGGAGCAGGGTTCTTTGATGAACAATCTCATTATGACACATCCTCTCACTTAAATCCTGATGACAATGATTCGGACTCCAGGTCCGGACATCAGTGGTCGGATCAATCCCCAATCTCCCAACGAACTAGAAGCCAGACTTCTTGTCCGGCCCCGGCCTCTGGATTCACCTTCATCTCCCCAAAACCCCAAAACCCTCCCGGCCTGACATTCTCATGCCCCCTAATTGAGGTCCCTAACCCCCGACATGACCACACCCAGGCTGCAGGGCCCAATAACCCCACTACTGTGATGATTCATCGTAATTGGGATATTGAAGAATTAAAAGATATGGTGTCCGAACTGTCCGACCCTAAGGGGTGTTGGTGGGCTAAAATTCGTGGAGCAGCTCCAGCAGCTAGATGATATGTATAAACCCAATGCTGCAGAGTGGACACAGGTGCTGCGACAAAAACTAGG
Organism: Polypterus senegalus; assembly: GCF_016835505.1. Taxonomy (NCBI): domain Eukaryota; kingdom Metazoa; phylum Chordata; class Cladistia; order Polypteriformes; family Polypteridae; genus Polypterus; species Polypterus senegalus. The sequence continues at coordinate 143,689,459 of NC_053167.1, read as the reverse complement.
TGCCACATGGGCAGCTGTGAGTCAGGGGGTGAGGAATGGACAGCCTCGGGCTTGGGATCAAAACCTTAACCGTGGTGGGGGCCAAGAAGCCCAATTTGTACAGCAATGGGAAGCGCTGAAACAAACTATTGCAGAGAAATATAAGAAAGGCACAGACTGGTCCCTTATCTCAGCTGCCATGCAAAGGAGAGACGAGATAGTCGATGAGTGGGCACACCGAATACAAGACCTTATGGCTAATCATTCAGGCTTAGAAAATGTCGATGATCGGACTTGCGCTGCCGTTCCCCCTTTTGTTTCGGGACTGAGAAATGATATTCAAAGCAAAGTTTGCATATCCTGCATAGGCTGGGAAAACGCTACTTTTGAGGAAGTGAAACGCCATGCAGAGCATGCTGAGAAACAGACTAAGCAAAAAGAGTCTGATACACAAACTAAGCTGCTAATATGCTGTAATATTACACAGGGGGAATGTGCAGGGGCAGAGGGTTCCAAGGCCGTGGACGTGGCAACTTTTCCAGAGGACGAGGGCGTGGAAGGGGACGGGGGTTCCCGTCTTCCAACCCTGACAATCCCTTCTCTCAGATGCAAAACCCTTCGGAACAAACACCAGCATCATATGCTTGTTATGGCTGTGGTGAATTTGGACACTTCAGACGGGACTGCCCAAGCAAGCACCATCCACCACCACCTCCTCACCCTGAGCCTAATGACATTCCGTGGTCCTAGGAAATAGCAGGGGCCCCCAGCCATTCCTCTCAGTTTCCTCTGCTTACTCGTCATGCTGACACAGATCCTTTATTGACTTTGATAGTGAATGGCAAGGAAACTGTCTTTCTTGTGGATACGGGGGGCCACACGCTCCACTTTATCACTGTTGGCGGTCCCTGCCTCAAAAGATACTATGAAGGTTCTCACTGCTTCAGGACAGCCACACACTTTACTAGTTTCAAAACCTCTGAAAGTGCAACTCAGCACCGACAGCTCTCCATTACCTCATCGCTTCCTGTTAAATCACCTGTGCCCTGTTAATCTACTAGGAAGAGACCTCATGACTAAACTGTCAGTTTCAATCTCACTGACAGAACAAGGATTTTATTGCTCCACTCCTAAGCTCCTGTGCCAAATCTCCCCACATCCCAAACCCTCTTTTGCAGCCTGGACCCCAAACATCTCCCCACACACTCTTCTCCTTAAAGCCCTACATTCTTTTCCTTCATGTCTTTTTCCCCTACTTCCAGGCTCCTGACACCCTACACTGTACTGCCCAATATTTCCCCACTGAAGTAGGCACACCTTGGTTAGAATCTTTTCTCTCTTCAGGTACTTGCCCCGAGACTCTTCATATTCCTTGCATTTTTATTTCATCTACTAAAGCTGCTGCTTCAGTTCACCTCACATATTCACAAAGCATTTTCTATTTAGGAGGTTCAGTCCCCCATATGTCCTTGGCCAAATCTAACACCGTTCGATGGGTCGAAATTGGGGAATGGGTCGAGCAATGTCTAAATAGACTGATTGGCTATACGTCGCATCAGGCATTTTTGATACCTCAGACCATCTGATAATAAAGGTGTTAATCCAAATTGACCTGCCGGTCGTTCGTTCCCTCTGTCACCCATCTGTTTCTCTATGCTCTCTACAAACTGATTTTTTCCCATGGCTTTCTTCAATTCCTGACACCCTATGGTCTCAGGGAAAGAACGATTTTGGCAAGATCAAAATTTGTGAACCTCTGGTTGTTTTTCTGAAATCAGCCTTCCATCCTCACCGTGCGCAATATCTTCTTTCTCCCGAGGCCGAATTCGGAATTGCGGCTATACATAAAGAGCTTATTGAAAAAGGGGCTATAATTCCTATCAAATATTCTCCTGTAAACTCTCCTATTCTGCCAGTAAAGAAAGCTGATGGCTCTTGGCGCTTTGTCCAAGACCTCAGACAAGTTAATTCTGCTATTTTTCCTAGGGCACCGATTGTCCCTAATCCTTCCACTAAACTATCTCCAATTCCTGCAACAGCTTGTTACTTCTCAGTAACTGACTTAGCAAATGCTTTCTTTTCTATTCCTGTACATCCTTTCTCAGTTTTGGTTTGCTTTTACTTTTCAAAACCGCCGTTGGACATGGACCGTTATGCCACAAGGTTATACAGAGGCTCCTTGTGTATACGCCAAGCGCTTGCTCAAAACCTGGAAGGCTTCTGGCCTGACAGGGGAAGTGCATTGATACAGTATGTCGACGATTTATTGCTCTGTAGTGAAACAGAGAAAGCATGCACACAAGATACAGAATTATTGCTTAAGTATCTTGCTGAAAATGTGCACAAGGTCTCTAAGGCAAAACTGCAGTTAGTTCAGACCACTGTCAAGTATTTGGGTCATGACATCACGTGTGGTACCAGAGCTCTGTCAAAAGACCGCATAACCACCATTCAAAACCTTCCCAGACCAGTCACAAAACAACAGGTCATGTCTGTATTAGGCATCTTAGGTTATTGTCGACAATGAATTTTAAATTTCTCTGAAAGAGCACAGCCTTTGCAAAATTTAGCTAACACTGCTGACCTTCCTCTTTCTGGTCGCATACAGTAGAATGAGCAGGCTGAGAAGGCTCTATGTGATTTAAAGAATGCATTAATCTCTGCGCCTGTGTTGGGTTTGCCTGATTATTCTCGTCCATTCACTCTGTTCGTGAACGAAAAGGGGGGATATATGAATGCAGTTTTAACACAATTACATGGGGACAAACAAAGGCCAATAGCCTATTTTTCGAAAAAATTGGATCCTGTGGCTGCAGCACTCCCACCTTGCCTTAGGGCTGTGGCCACCACAACAGAAGCTGTGCTAGCCAGTACAGATATAGTGCTCATGAGCCCCCTAACAGTAAAGGTACCTCACGCCATACACTCCATTTTAGTTCAGGCTAAAACCTAACATCTCACTACTGCTAGGGCAATACACTATCAAAACGTACTCTGTCTAATGTCACAATTGAAAGGTGCTCCACCTTAAATCCAGCCACTCTTCTTCCAAATGAAGAAGAGGGGGAGCCCCACAACTGTCATGACGAAATACCTAAGGTCTTAAAACCCAGAACAGACCTGCAGGAAACACCCTTAGAAATAGGGGAGATAATTTTTGTGGATGGATGTTCCTTACGATTGGAAAATGGAACATCCTCAACCAGCTATTCAGTGGTCAAAAGTGACCACCTGCTGGAAGCAAACCGAATTTCTTCAAGTTTTAGTGCACAAGCAGCTGAATTAATAACTCTCACCCGAGCTTGTCAGCTGTCAGAAGGAAAAGTCATAACAATCAATACTGACTCCAGGTATGCTTTTGGAGTCTGCCATGATCATGGAGCATTGTGGAAATTGAGGGGATTTAAGACCAGTACTGGCAAACCCATCCAACATCAAAAATTAGTAGAATCCCTCTTAGAAGCCATAACCAAACCATCAAAACTGGCAAAAGTTAAATGCCAGGCCCATACTGGAAAACAGGACCCTGTTAGCAAAGGAAACAAATTAGCTGATCACTTTGCTAAACAGGCTGCTTATAATAACACACCAATCTCTTTATTTTAACAGAAAGATGACAAAGACCCTGATAATCAAATTATTTCTTTACAGAGCGCAGCTACGGACAGAGAAAAGAAAAAATGGTCTAAAGAAGGATCCCTCTCTGATGGGGTCTGGACCCATAAGCAAAATAACAAACCTTTCCTTCCAAAGGCTTCCTTTCCAGGTTTGGCAAAAGTTGCACATGGCCTGGATTACGCTAAGGATGCGATGGTTCAAGATGTTGAGCGAGATTGGGAAGCCACAGGTTTCTCCACGTATGCAGAGCAATTCTGCAGACGCTGTGCATTTTGTCAAAAATTTAACGTAGGTAAAGGTACCCCAGTAAGTCCCACTGTCACACCTAACCCAATGGGTCCATTCAAACATCTCCAAATGGACTTCATTGAACTAACACCATCAAAGGGGTACCGATACTGTTTGGTAATTGTTGATGTGTTCTCCCGATGGGTGGAAGCTTTCCCTTCCAAACATGCAGATGCCAAAACAGTGGCAAAAGCCTTGATAAAAGAAATCATTCCAAGATGGGGAATACCACAAAAATTGCAGACTGATAATGGTAGTCATTTTTTGAACTCTGTAATAAATGAATTGACCACTTGGCTCCAGATAAATGTACATCATTACTGCAAATACCATCCCCAAAGTGGAGGTATTGTAGAGAGGTGCAATGACACCCTAAAATCTAAATTGGGAAAAATCTGTGAGCAGACAAATATAACCTGGCCTGATGCTTTACCCCTAGCCTTGATGGGATTAAGAGGGAGGACACACCGACAATTAGGGCTGTCGCCATTCGAAATTCTGACCGGACGGCCCATGCCTGTTGGCATGGTCATTGGCAATGTCAATCTGCATACTGTGGACAATGATCTTCTCTCCAGTCTTACAGGTCTCCGAGCCTCCCTGAAGGAGGTCCACGAACAGGTTAATCAGGCCTGGAGAACTAGTCCTCCATCAAAGGACTCCCCGATTTCTCTGGGAACCTGGATCCTGGTTAGAGATACTCTAAGGAAGCACTGGCATCAGCCTCGTTGGAGGGGACCATTCCAAGTGCTGCTATCAACAGCGTTTTCTGAATTTTACTAAGGAAGCTGTTGAAGGAATACATGAGCAATTAGATAAAACCTCCCTTATGACCTGGCAAAATCGCCTAGCACTAGATATGCTTCTAGCCGAAAAAGGTGGTGTTTGTGCTATGTTTGGTGATGCTTGCTGTACGTACATTCCAAATAACACTGGCCCTGATGGCCCCATCACCCATGCCCTCGCTGATCTGACTGCTCTCTCCATAGAATTGGCTGAAAACTCAGGCATTGACACCCCTCTTGATGAGTAGTTTATATCCACATTTGGCTCTTGAGGCCAATGGTTCAAATTAATTTTGTTTCCCTTTTAGTTGCTTTAACTCTTTTAGGGCGTATGTCGACTTTTGTCGACAGGAGGGGTTGAGGGCGAATGTCGACTAAAGTCGACATCCATGGATAGAGGGCGATAATCAGCTGTTAATGGCGACAAATCTCACTGTCACGTCACAGGCATTGGAGGAATGCTAGACTCGTTGACTCGGCAACTAATCCTAGCGTGTGCGTGAGTTGCGAAATGTAAACAATGGCAAGATGGCATCGACATGTGACAAGGGAGCGAAGTGAGTGCAGAAAAGAAAACACGGAGTCGGACTCTGATTTTTCAGAATCGGATTTTATTGACAGTGATCAGGAGATTGAGAGAGTGAGAAGCCGGCATCGGCTAATCACACACCAGCCGATGCCGCACCAGCGGATCTGCTGCCAGTTGAGCGCCTTCACGCAGCCGATGCATCTACAGCAAGGTTCGCGTGGGATAAATACACAGACATTGATCCGTTCAGAGCCGATCTGGCTGCTGGACTTCACAAGACGGCATGGCTCGCTGTTGGACACGACAGATCACCAGCTGCTGTACTTCAGGCTTCTCTCTCCTGATGCTGCTTTTCAGCTACCGTCAGACGAGATCAACAGGTAGGCAGAGAAATTATTTGAATCGCGGGCTGCGTTTGCATCGCATTCTCGTTTTTCAAAGTGTAAACCCACAACAAAAGATGAGAAGAAGCGTGCTGTGGTATTACAAATAGAGATGGGACAGAACTGGTGATATAACTTCAGGGAGCATTGGTCCAAACTTGCTTTGTCTCCTGGTGGCTTTGGACAGGTTATGCAGCATGGTGATAGGTGTGTGATGCTGCTGCAAAGTTTTATTCACTTCTGTAATAAACAGAAGCAAATCCCATGGGGTGAGCCGGGCTATAATGCCATGCATAAAGTTCATAAAGTTTCAGAAGATGAAAAGAGGTGACAATATGGTTTTCATGCGGGCAGAAAACTTGGTGGCAGTGGAATGGCACGATGGCAAAAGGGTGACTTGTCTCTACAGTACACACTAACAGTATATGTGAGAAAGTGCAGCAACAGACAATTGAAAAGTCGGCACCAAAGCAACACGTATTGTAAGCAGTGCAATGTGGCAATGACTGAAATTGGCTGCTTTGAGCGACATCAGACTGCTGTGTAAAATGTATGTGATATGTTTGTGAAATCATAGAGTATGCAGGCTCATACAACATGCAAGACAGGAACATTTGTCAAAAGTAAATATTTTTTGTTTATTTGATATGTTAAACAATTGCTTTGTGTTCTTTTTTAAAAAATGTTAGTTTTTGGGAAAATATTCAGCCCTGGGAGATAAGAAACAAAAAAAAAATTAGCCCTAAAATATTAACTATTATTCTTTTGGTCTGCTGTTGTCTTATTCCATTACTCTGTCGTGTTATCCACAAGTTTTTCACTGCCTCACTGACTAAAGCCTATTTCCTCCACACAGAACGCATGCATCTTCTCTCCCAGTCTAAATCCTGTTCTCAGTCCACTCTCGATCAAGATTGTTTTGTTTGAAATCCTTCTTTGTTCAAAAAGGGGGGAATGTGGAATAATAAAAATTTGAATCAATGTATTAAATAAAAGTTGAACAAAGAATCTTGGGCTAAGGGCTTTAACCTAGTCCAAGGGAGGGGAAGAAGATTTTGGGATTATGCCTCAGTGCAATGAATATTTAGATAAACAAGTCTAAAAGGCCTTGGTGATTATTATCTGTGTGCATTTGAGTGGATAAAAAATATAAGAAAATGTATGTGTATATGTATTTGCAAGTATAAGAGTTTTGTGTGTTAACTATATGAAATATATAAAGATTGTGATGAAGGAAAGTTAAGGTTATTAAGCATTAGAGCCTAAAAATATAAAAGTAGCTACAAGATGAATAAAAAATAAATAAAATAAAGGGTGGATCAGCTTTTGGGGGACCGCACTCTGTCCTAGGTAGTGAAAGGAGAAGTTACTCTGCTAGTAAGGAAGGACTGCTTTCTAAAGCTGCAAGTATAAGATAAGCTTTGTGTACGCTTAGAAAAATATAAAAATCCTGCTGTAAAACCACACAGGGCCCCCTGCGACGTGGATACTGTCAGTGACAAACTGTCAGATCTGCAGCGGGACCCTACTCACTAAGAAAGATCAAGAAATAAAAAAGAAATTGTTTGTTTGAATTTGTGTCAGCCTGCTGTTGTTTTCGGACCTTCGACCACAGAAGCAAACTTAGAAAATGCTGAGACAATATAATTTCCATCTAATGCTTTTTAAAAATTCTTTGCATCCTTTGAGATATCATGACTCCAGACTGTAAAGGTTATCGCACACCATATGCGTCTGGCAGATGACACTTTACGTTCTAAAATTCGAAATCATGGCGTTCAATGAAGGAACGCACTACTGCTCCAGTTTGCCGTCCATGGACAGAACTGAACAGTAGTTATGACTTTCAGCACATGATTTTCAGCACTGTTCAAATCTTTAATGACCTATTCACCATATTTCCCATAACAGATTTACGGTAAATTAATTTCATTATAGCCGTCACTTAGCTAGATAACTTAATAAAAGTCGAACGTAAGCATGGAGATATTTGAAAATTGACCTTGTCTTGTGCCATTTGGTTTAGTTTCTCCTCTGTCTTTAAGTGCAAGGATGAACGGATCCATGGTGCGGCTGAATGAATAAAAATGCAGTCTCTGTTAGCCGCTGCAGTTTGCCAGAATGCAAACCAAAGCAGACATACAACAGTTCATCTAATTACACAGCTGGCAAAATTGCATGATGCAAATAGACTTACATTTGTGTACGTATCACAGGAGGTTTCGGGTTACTATCGTTGTCATCAGATACTGTGATTTATGATAGCAAGCCCGCCAGGAGCAAAGGTTAAGTTTCGTTTCTTCGAGATCGCGATAAAATGATTCCGTTATCTCAAGAAAACAAAGTTCGTTTTTTCGAGATCTCGATAAAATTATTCCGTTTTCTCGAGAAAACAATTAAAAAAATAGCGATATAGCATGTCCTCTTTTGGCTTCCGTATGTCCCTGCTCACGCTGAATTAGTGTGCAACTTATGGTCTACGATGTCAAAAAAAGCTTATTCAGTGCGTGCAAGAACATGCAGGTGGCCAGTTGCTGTGTGCTACAACATGCTGGCGGTGATCAACGCACATGTACTGTGCAAGGCATGTGTGGGGGCCACTGAGAAAAGAAGAGTGATCATGGCTCAGCTTGCAGAGGAACTTTGTTGTCGCAACTTACTAGAAAAGGTGATGGAAAAAGAAAAGGAGGATTCAACATCGACAAGCTTCTGTTCCAGACAGCCACTTTCCCAGGTGTCACCTAATCTGACAGCAACTGGCCACCAGCAAGTTCTTGCCCTCACTGAATAAGCTCCTGATCAGACTCTAAGTAACAGCACCAGCATAAATTCACACCTGATCTGACGCTTTTTTTTTTAAATAATATTGCATTAGTGTGATGATGTTTTCACATATATTGTCTCTTTCTTTCAGGTGTGTATTAGAAACCACAGCATAGAGAGAAGTGTGTACATTGTAACAGGCACACACATTGTAAATGTAGGAAGGACGATCCTTGTGTGTGTGTGAACTGTTAACATTTGAATCTGATGATTGCATATAGCGCTGAACTTACTGCTCTGTACTATCCTGTCCTCTGCATGTCCTGGAGTAAAAAAGAAACAGCACCATACAGCAACATGTGCGAACTGGCAAGATCGGGGAAAAAAACACGCGGTCACTGATTACAAATTGCAAGATGTTATGAGAATGAATATGAATAATATGAATAATGTTGCATCCGTGCTACAAAGTTTTCTGAAATGTACTTATACAGGTCATAAAACGAATAATTCCAAATATCATATATACTGTCACACACGTGTGCATTGGAAGCAGCTGAAGGGCTTAGACAATACTGCTTATACATCTGCCCGGGGGGGGGCGGGGTACACTGACGCTCTTTCTGAGTTCTCTACAGGTCTTACCCGGGAAATCCCACCAGGAGCCGCCATTTCCAGGAAGGAAGGACACATCACTTCCGGTTCCGGCCCCAAGGATGAGGTCACTTCCGGTTCCGGCCCCAAGGATGATGTCACTTCCAGTTCCGGCCAGGAGGACGACATCATTTCCGCCCTCTGTGCTATAAAGCTCACTGCCTTTGCTTTGGCAGGCAGTTCTGTTTTGGACTCTGTTGTTGTAACTACTGTTTACAATGCCTCAAAGACTTTTGCAGCCGGGAAACCGAATTAAACGGGTGGCTGCCCCAAACCTTTCCACGCCTCTGGTCTCCGCTTATTACAATACCTATGTCTCTGTTTTTTTTTTTTTACATCATAGACCATAAGGTGCATACTAATTCAATGTGAGCAGGAACACTCAATAAAACTGAATAAAAAAAAAAATCAAGTGAAGGTGAGATACGGTGAAGGCAGATTCGCCAGCGTCTGTGTGTCAGCTTTGATCCCTCCAGATGAGAGAATGTCCAGTTCCATTGCCTCAAAACACCACTCACATCTCCAGTTATTCCCAGTTTCAAATAAAAACTAACAGCGTCAGATCCCGGGGGGGTATTTATGTATCGTGATCGTGATTTAGAGAGAACTAGGCTGACCTACCTTTTAAGGCGACCGACTTTTAAGTTGACCACTTCTTAAAGCAATTCAATATGTAGATCAATTTGATATTTTATACAAACTCATTAATTTGGTTATGTTGCATTTGAGCGCTATTACTTTAATACTCGTAGTTTCTGTTATTTTTGTGATAAAATTTAAACTTATTTTCTATATTGAGGTCGCCCTTTTGAACCCCCCTGATATTTACTACGCGGTGAGGCATTTGTACTCCACCAACATTAATTATTTCCAGAGACATAATTTTGTCTATTTTTCCAGCGCATCGAGCACAAAAGCAAGGTAACGATGGGAGCACCAGAACTCTGCTCACATCATGTCGCTTCGTACCGCAAGCTGCAAGTAGTAAGTCTGTGATAAGCGGATAATCCCGCTACGCTTTCCACTCACGGGACGGAAGGACAATCCCGACCGCTTTTATATAGTAAGAAAGAAGAAGAAGATATCGCAGTCTGAAGTAGAAAATCATCTTTTACCTGGAAAAATGAAACTACAAATCCCATCGTGCATTGCAAAATGGACGGGGCGTGTGTGAAACTCCGTGCCTGCGTAGCACTCAAGGGACGGAAGGACAATCCCGACCGCTTTTATATAGAAGGATAAAAGTTAAAATAAAATGGTAACTTTCACAAGTCCTATAAATGTACACCGTATGTTACTGACGCAAACCAAGTGTATGTGTGTACTGTATAATATTAACAATAAGAGCAGCTCACTACTGAAAACAGAAAATATAAGAGTGGGTAGGGATTCAAACCGGGGACACTTGATTACAAGTCAGCAAATCTTACTGCTATGAAGCTGTAAGCTGTTGTATCATTCTTGAACCTTTTGTGAAAGTGTTTATTTGATCTTTGGAGTTCAGGCTTCATACATTATACATTTATGCCTACATTTTGTCATTTACTACTAAAATATGAAAATGTTTCTGTTTTAAAAATGTGTTTACACAGATTACTGTAGAAACGGAACACACATGAAATGCGTGTGTTCCAATTAACAATCTATTATTTCCACTCTAAAACTCCACTTCACTTCAGATCATCAATCAAGGCATGAGCTGGGAGAAGTTCGTGCACGTTCTAAGTCGGTGGGGGGATGGAATAGCCGGCTGCTTGTCTTTATCGGCACATTTACAGGACAAAAGACGCTGGCGGAGAGGTGCGAACAGATTTAAGGTGGGCCGGATCTACGAGTTTTTTCGTAGGTTCTGGTAATTCTAGTGTTAACACATGGCTCAAATCTTGGTGGAAGGTTAATTAACAACAAAAACAGGTCACTAATTAAGAAAAGGGTTAGAATGAACACCTGCATCCATTGTGGTCCTCCAGAATGACAAAAATAAAAAATAAATTTAAAAAGAAAGCAAACTTCTGACTTGTTAGTCCCAGTCCCAGTGAGATGCTTTAAAACACTTGTTTTGAATATTCAGGATCTAATCACCACATAAATTAACAAACTAATTAACAAACAATAAATTGACAAACTATGGAAAAACAGAGGAATTGAAACTGCAGTGAATGTGAACTTGAGATATTACTGATATAAAGTTAATGGAGACCACTGAAACATTCTTTTTGTTTGTCTTTCTGCGGTAGTCACAAATAAAAAACTAAAATAAAAAAAAACTAAATTACATTTAAATTTGGTTTTTGGTTCCTTCTCACAGTAGGCAGCAAGGTGGCCGTATGCCTCCAACCAATAGCAACAAAGACATGCGCCATGGCTGACAGGAATGGTGCAGGAGTACACACAACAGAGGCACATTACACAGTCTGACACAAAGTCATACCCAACCAAAGAACTGAAAGTGTAGGCTTCCAATGCCATGTTATTGGGCTTCAAGTCTGTCGAGCACATAGCAGGTCTGTTGTGAAACAATCCGCGGCAACATCGGATGTCAGTGAAGATTGCAGAAACCTGCGGTGATGTGTTTTGGGAGAGGAACATGCAAAAACTGTCTTCAAGGACCGGAGTTCCAAGTATTGCTAGTCAAATATAATTCATAGTCAGCTGCTCCATGATGTTTCTTAGCGTCTTTTCCACCTCTCCTCAAAAACAGACACTTTGATTTGCATTATATTCTCTGAGTAGTAAGAAAACCTGGACTCATCTGCCATGTTCCTCGTTGTTGTCCATGACCCATCACTGTCTATATACTGTAAGATGCTCTAATTGACTAAATTCTTGGTTTCTCCAATGTTCTTTGAGCAGAGGCTTGGAGTTCTTCTTGGCTTCTCCTTGCTATGTAAGAGTCGAGTAACAGCATCACTATTAGCTGTTAGTTTTTGTATGAAGCAATGAAGTGACTGAACCTTAGCTGGACAGTCCCAAGCTTCAGGTGGCGTTGATGCCGGTCTCGTCTTAGCTAATGGAGCCAAACTGATGGGTGACAATTGGGGCTAAAAGGTCAGGTGAGGAAAAGACTCATCAGAAACTCATTGGTGAAGGCCATGACCTTCCTAGCATTTTATTCCTCAAACTTTGCCTTCTTATCATGAGAGAAGCAACAGTTGTGCATTGATAAGTAGTTGTGTGTTAGAATTTTGATACGTAACTAATAAAACAGAATTTATGTGTGTTACTCATATTAAGAAGATGCACCAAAAGTAATAATTGGAATCCAAGGTGAGAGAAACAAATGCATTGAGAGACATGGAGAGGTTCTTAGGGCCAACTTGGAATGAAACAGTGCCACTATTTAATTGCAATTTGAAATTATAACTTAGAATTACTTCAAAATATTTAAAGGAGCGTTTCTCCTAAAAAAATAAACTGCTCAAAAAAATTAAAGGAACACTTTGAAAAAACATCAGATCTCAATGGGAAAAAGAAATCCTCCTGGATATCTATACTGATATAGACTGGGTAATGTGTTAGGAACGAAAGGATGCCACATCGTTTGATGGAAATGAAAATGATCAACCTACAGAGCCCTGAATTCAAAGACGCCCCAAAATCAGAGTGAAAAAATGATGTGGCAGGCTAGTCCATTTTGCCCAAATTGAATTGCAGCAACTCCAAATTGTACGCAGCACTTTGTATGGCCCCTGTGTTCTTGTATACATGCCTGACAACATCGGTGCATGCTTCTAATGAGATGACAGATGGTGTTGTGGGGGATCTCCTCCCAGATCTGGACCAGGGCATCACTGAGCTCCTGGACAGTCTGAGGTGCAACCTGGTGGCATTGGATGGACCAAAACATAATGTCCCAGAGATGTTCTATTGGATTTAGGTCAGGAAAGTGTGGTGGCCAGTCAATGGTATCAATTCCTTCATCCTCCAGGAACTGCCTGCATACTCTCACCACATGAGGCCAGGAATTGTCGTGCACCAGGAGCCACTGTACCAGCATAGGGTCTGACAATGGGTCCAAGGATTTCATCCTGATGCCTAATGGCAGCCAAGGTGCCTTTGTCAAGCCTGTAGCGGTCTGTGTGACCCTCCATGGATATGCCTCCCCAGACAATCATTAACCCACCACCAAACTGCTCATGCTGAATGATGTTACAGGCAGCATAATGTTCTCCATGGCTTCTCCAGACCCTTTCACTTCTGTCACGTGCTCAGGGTGAACCTGCTCTCATCTGTAAAAGCACAGGGCACCAGTGGTGCATCTGCCAATTCTGGTATTCTATGGCGAATGCCAATCGAGCTGCATGCTGCTGGGCAGTGAGCTCAGGGCCCATTAGAGGACATGGGGCCCTTGGGTCACCCTCATGAAGTCTTTCTGGTTGTTTGGTCAGAGACATTCACACCAGTGGCCTGCTGGAGGTCATTTTGTAGGGCTCTGGCAGTGCTCATCCTGTTACTCCTTGCCCAAAGGAGCAGATACTGGTCCTGCTGATGGGTTATGGACCTTCTATGGCCCTCTCCAGCTCTCCTAGAGTAACTGCTTGTCTCCAAGAATCTCCTCCATGCCCTTGAGACTGTGCAGGGAGACACAGCAAACCTTCTGGCAATGACACGTATTGATGTGCCATCCTGGAGAAGTTAGACTACCTGTGCAACCTCTGTAGGGTCCAGGTATCGCCTCATGCTACCAGTTGTGACACTGACTGTAGCCAAATGCAAAACTAGTGAAGAAACAGTCAGAAAAGATGAGAAGGGAAAAATGTCAGTGGCCTCCACCTGCTAAACCATTCCTGTTTTGGGGGTCATCTCATTGTTGCCCCTCTAGTGCATCTGTTGTTAATTTAATTAACACCACAGCAGCTGAAACTGATTAACAACCCCCTCTGCTACTTAACTGACCAGATTAATATCCCAGAAGTTTCATTGACTTTATGCTATACTCTGATTAAAAAGTGTTCCTTTAATTCTTTTGAGCAGTATATTAATAAGAACTTTGCAATTGCTGGATTTTCAGATTCATAAAGACTGCTTTCCTGTTCCTTCATGAGAGTTGCGATATTCCATTTCACCCAGAATGAAGGTAGCTGAACTAAAGAAACTGGAGGAGCTCCCACACCTGCTGGAAAAAATTAGGGTATGCAGAAAAGATTTACTTGAAAATATGGGCATAATGACTAACCTATTTGGTGTTAACCTGCTTGACTTGGAACTCTATAAAATTACAGTTAAACACGACTCAGGAGCGTGGTGATGTGTAATGATATGCTTTATAGTGTTAAGCCTGAATAATTCTTGGGACAGTATTCTGCTGCCATCTAGTAGATAAAATAACATCATGCTGCTACTTTATATGAAAGCTACAGTAACTCATGAATATTTATGAGTAGGGTGGAGCCTTGGCAAACGAATGAAAAATGAAAAGCTGTAGAACAAACTGAAATGGAACCACTGCTCAAATCAAGCAATAGTAATGATAAAATGAACTGGTCATTAGACCTTGACATGGCTAGAGAAAATGATGCACATGGCACTGTACGACCGAACTGCCGTGATATGCCTGGTGACTTTATTCATGTAAAGCTGCAGCAGGATGCAGTATCTACAAGGCAAAATGATTGATATCAGGTGGAAGGTAGGACTAGAAAGGTGTCTGGCTAATAAGCACCGTTCACAGTGCAGCAATTATCAATGTTTATGTCAGGGGAAATTGTGATATTCACAAAGCCTTGTGCTGTGGCAACCCACAAATACACAATGAGTGCATCAATCATGTGGATCGGGCACTGACATTCTACCCTCTCATGTGGAAAAAACACAAAAAATTATATAGGAAAAGTGCACAAAGAAACACGCTCGTACTGTTCCAATTTTGACGTCAGGCTGTGTCTTGGTGACTGTTTCAAAACATGCCACACAAAACACATGTACTAAATCTGCATCAGTACGGCAGTGGACATGGCACAGACCTTTCCTACTGTAATTATGTTGACGTTTTTTGACTTTCTGTTAGTTCATATAAAATTTTGTCTTGTTAAAAAAAATTCAGTGCCTATAGCTCATTTTATGTGAGGTACATATAATGCTAAGGAGGCTGTGAACTGCGTGAGCAAACAACACCATCGAGAATTAAACTGAATTGTTATGGCTGTAGGGAAAAGAATATTCAAAAAGTGGTTAGATTAAATTGTCTGCGAAATTATTTTTTTTTAAAGTCTGAGATCAAGGATATTTGAAGTACAGGTGTAGGCTGAAAAAACAAAAAACTAAGCTGACCAGCAATGTTATTTTACCTTTAAAGCCCGAGATCGGAAGTGACGTCATTGGGACTGTAACGAAAGTAACATCATCTGGGTCAGAAGTGACGTCATCATTGGCACCAAAAACTAGAAGTGATGTTATTGATACCGAAAGTGACGTCATCCATGGCGCCCGAACCCGGAAGTGACGTCATCACTGGTGCTGGAGCCTAGCAAGATTTCCCATGGATGGTCTGCAGAACATTGAGAAAGAGAGTTAGTACAGCTTGCCACCCCATGGTTTAGCATGGTAGTTCTATTCTTAAGGCCTTTCAGTTGTCTCCCAATCGCACGTGTGTGACAATATATTGTTTTGTTACTGAGTTACACTGAATTACATGAAACAATCTGAGAGAACCCCCAAAGATAACAAATAACAATGCAATGGAGAAGCTTTTCTCCATTTTAATTGATGCTGTTGGTTTGTCTCTTGCTCTCAGGATAGCACCTGAAATTAAAATGTTTTAATGCACACAATAAAGACTATAAAAAGGGAAATAGGATCATCATTAGTACCTACAAGAAAAAAAACCTGCCCAGGGAGTGCTCCTGCCTTGCATCTAATGCTTGCTGGCATAGGCTCCAGCTGCCCAGTGACTCTACCCTAGATAAACAGGTTAGGGATATCAATGGATTATTATTATTGATTATTATTGTGCTTTTAATAGAGATGGAAGATGCTGAGGACAGCAATAATAATTTATGTGTCATTGTTGTGCAGTGGTAGCACTGCTGTCATGCAGTGAAGGAGACAGAGGTACGTGTTTCCTGTGTAGAGTTTAGATGTTCTCTTCGGGTGCTCTGGTTTCCTCCCACAGTCCAAAGACATGCAAGTTAGGTTGATTGGTGTTGCTAAAGTGGCCCATATGTGTGTGTTCACCCTTTGATGGACTGGTGCCCTGTCCAGGTGTTCTTTTAGCCATACCTCTGATAACTAATGGCATAGGCATTAGCAATCCCACAACCCTGACCTGGATAAGTGGATTAGGAAGACAGATGGATAGTTCTTGTCACTTAATTGCATGTTACACATATGCTCAATGTTATTTTTTTCATAATACCAAAATAAGCTTTTGTAAAGTGAAAGAATGTGAGTGATTTTAAGTGTGACTTTTTTCAGGTATAATTATCTGGTTGTCTAAAGAACTTAAACAGCAATTTACATCTGGGCATCAACATTAAGTGTCAATAATTTCACTTGGCAAAGACTTTTCAAGGGGAATCTAAGCTCACCAGGGGCCTATGTATAAACGGTGTGTATGCACAAAAAAGTTGCGTACACCCGTTTCCAGGCTCACATTGCGATTTATAAAAACTAAACTTGGCGTAAAGTCACACACATTTTCACATCAGCTAAATCCTTGGCCGTATGCAAGTTCTCCGCTCGGTTTTGAAAACTGGCAGCACCCAGCATCAAAGCAGTGCTACTGTTCCTGTGTGATTTCCCTTTCTTTTTTATATCTACGTCCCTGATGCAGGTTTATCATATACACTGAAATTAACCGCATATTGTTTATTAGTTTAAGGCATCTGATTGTAATTAACCTGTAACGATATAATGGTCCACGGAATGGCCACACTATTCCAGATGCCACAGCTGCTTTAGCGTTGTTGCTCTCACTGCACCACTCCGAGTATTAATATCACTGTATCTGAGTGTGGAATCACAACTCTACAGCAGCTGATTGGAAAGAGAATTATCGGTGTACAACATCAAGCACACGCTGGCTCAGCCATGCACACAGTCTATTTGAACTGCTCTCATATGCCAAACGCTTCAGAGCCTTTCTTGTACGGACCTTGCACTTCAAAAGCAGTTTCATCCCAAGAGCTCTAAACGCAATCAATTAGTCCATCAAGTGCTCCTGGTAGAACTTATAAGTACAATTATCTCACTATAATCTTTCCATACAGTTATAATGTTGCACAAACTGAGCCACTTTATAAAGCGCTTATTTACATATGATAACAAGATCATTTTTAAGATGAAATGCAGCAAAATATGTTTATTACATTTTAATGATAAAATGTTAACATCATTTAAATAATCTATATTGTTATTAAACATGTGAGGAAATGGTGTCGCAGCACTAGCTAGTTCACAGATTGATCTTACCTCGCGCTGTATTCTTGCTGGTGCTAGCGCGACACTGGAAGGATAGAGGGATAGAATAATTAAACATGTACTATGAAGATATTTCAATGTTCCTTAAAAGTTTTGAAGAATTGCATTCTCAGCTTACAGATGGCTTAACGTCTATTACAGAGCTGATTGTGTGGCGATTGGGTACTTGGAGAAAGAAAAGGAAGGACAGGAATTGCAGGTTAGTACGTTTGAAAGAGAAAGTACTGCTGCAATGAATTATTTCATCGAAGGTCACGCATAACACTGCAAGCATCTTGCGTGAGGCAGTAACAATCTCTGGACGAGGCACCAGTTCGTCTCTATCACTGCGCCACCATTTTCTTATATTTAATAACATGCTTAAATTCCTATCATCGTGAAAATGATATCAAGTATACATCTCAGTATTTAATTTATTCAGAGAGCTGTAATATCACGAATGTAATGGATTCTGTGTCCTGCCGGAGGAAGAGAAAGCACGTTTAAGAAGCACATAGTGATTCACAGACATAGAGCACATAGAAGAACACATACACTGCAAAGCATTTAACATGCTGCTTTAGTTACGATGGCGTTTGAGAAACTACTAAATTAAATGGTTTTAAGATTGTTTGTGACGCTTTACTTTATTGACAAAATAAACTATGTGATTAAAGTGGAAATTTCAAGATTAAAGTTGACATTTCAAGCTTTTTTTCCCCACTGTGACCCTATTTTGTTTTTCTTTTCTCTGTACCTTAATAAACTTTCATATGACACTCAGACGTGCATTACGAATGGTTTCATCTACCCATGGTTTCTGGTTTAGGGAAGTCCTAAAGATTACTTTAGGGACAATATCATCTATAGGAGTTCAAATGCTTACCTAAACACACTGATGTCATCAATCAGTATGTCCAGGAAAATGGCATCTGATTGGTCTGTCCAAAGCACAACCGTAGGCATGACTGGAGCTTCCTGTTTCAGCTTCTGCCTATATCTGGGCATATGGAAGATGGCAGCATTGTCATATTTGTCCAAAGGAGGAAGTGACTGGGCCTTATAAACCTCTTTATATGGAGTAAAATCCAGTGTCCTTTCCCTCTGGTAGTCCATTTAATGTGCTGATAAAATTTCAGCTTTAACTTTTTAAGACTAGCCTTGATGAAATCACTAGTCATGATGAGTGTGGCATCCAGGTAACCACTCAGATGTTGACTGAGAGTCTCGTTTAGTTCTGCCAGGGAATTTATCTGCTTGAGGTGGAATGTACACGGCCATTACAACTATCAAAGTTACATACCAGGTAAAATAAAATTGTCTGCATTTAACCATGTAGCATGATAAAACAACCACATTTCTGCTCTTGTACCAGTTATTGTTAACCATGAGACATACACATCCACTTTATGATTTTCTGGGCTCCTCTGTTTTGTTCATACAGAATGCATGCTCTGGAACCAATGGAATCAGCCATGTTTAATTGAGAAAGAAGATGCTGCAGTCCTGAATGTCTCCTTAGAACTTTATCATGGCTCTGTTATCTAATTTATTCTCCTGTGACTGATCATTGACTAGCAGATGGTCTGTGTGCCGGGGCCCCCTGTTGCTCACTCAGGCATGTTTCTCCCAGTGTTTCTTTCACGTGAATCTGCTGTTGTTGTTTCTGTTTATCAAAGTATTCTCATTTGGTCAACATAATTCAGCATATATGGAGTCAGAAAGCACATGAGTGACCCTCAATTCTATGTTTTTGAGTGTATGAAATCATAAATTATGAAACACAAAGTAGCAGGTGTTAGACAAAGTAAAGAAAATAACACATAATAAAAAGTAAACACACAGAACGATCAGAGCTGGCAGAACAGCGACTGTACTCAGTGACACCATCCGGAAAGTATTCACAGCGCATCACTTTTGCACATTTTGTTACGTTATAGCTTTATTCCAAAATTGATTAAATTCATTTTTTCCTCAGAATTCTACACACAACACCCCATAATGACAATGTGAAAAAAGTTTACTAGAGGTTTTTACAAATTTATTAAAAATAAAAAAATAGAGAAAGCACATGTACATAAATATTCACAGCCTGCTTCTGCAGCTTAATTAGGTCCCACAGTTGACAGTTCATGTCAGAGCACAAACAAGCATGAAGTCAAAGGAATTGTCTGTAGACCTCCGAGATAGGATTGTCTTGAGGCACAAATCTGGGGAAGGTTACGGAAAAATTTCTGCTGCTTTAAGGTCCCAATGAGCACAGTGGCCTCCATCATCCGTAAGTGGAAGAAGTTCGAAACCACCAGGACTCTTCCTAGAGCTGGCTGGCCATCTAAACTGAGCGATCGGGGGAGAAGAGCCTTAGTCAGGGAGGTGACCAAGAACCCGATGGTCACTCTGTCAGAGCTCCAGAGGTCCGCTGTGGAGAGAGGAGAACCTTCCAGAAGGACAACCATCTCTGCAGCAATCCACCAATCAGGCCTGTATGGTAGAGTGGCCAGACGGAAGCCACTCCTTCATAAAAGGCACATGGCAGCCTGTCTGGAGTTTGCCAAAAGGCACCTGAAGGACTCTCAGACCATGAGAAACAAAATTCTCCGGTCTGATGAGGCAAAAATTTAACTTTTTGGTGTGAATGCGAGGGTTAGGGTTATGGGGAATGCCAGGCATCACGTTTGGAGGAAACCAGGCACCGCTCATCACCAGGCCAATACCATCCCCTACAGTGAAGCATGATGGTGGCAGCATCATGCTGTGGGGATGGAACTGGGAGACTAGTCAGGATAAAGGGAAAGATGGCTGCAGCAATGTACAGATACATCCTGGATGAAAACCTGCTCCAGAGTGCTCTTGACCTCAGACTGGGGCAACGGTTCATCTGTCAGCAGGACAACGACCCTAAGCACACAGCCAAGATATCAAAGGAGTGGCTTCTGGACAACTCTGTGAATGTCCTTGAGTGGCCCAGCCAGAGCCCAGACTTGAATCTGATTGAACATCTCTGGAGATCTTAAAATGGCTGTGCACCGACGCTTCACGTCCAACCTGATGGAGCTTGAGAGGTGCTGCAAAGAGGAATGGGCGAAACTGGCCAAGGATACTGTAGGTGTGCCAAGCTTGTGGCATCAGATTCAAGAAGACTTGAGGCTGGAATTGCTGCCAAAGGTGCATCGACAAAGTATTGAGCAAAGGCTGTGAATACTTATGGACATGGGATTTCTCAGTTTTTTAATTTTTAATAAATTTGCAAAAACCTTAAGTAAACTTTTTTCACTTTGTCATTATGGGGTGTTGTGTGTAGAATTCTGAGGAAAAAAATTATTTTTATCCATTTTGGAATAAGGCTGTGACATAACAAAATGTGGAAAAAGTGATGCGCTGTGAGTACTTTCTGGACGCACAGTATATGCCATGCAGTGTAAAACAGCCCAGTTGGCTGCTCAGAAGTTCTGTTATTTTACTTTCACTTGCTTCTCACTCACAACCAAAGTCAAACCTTTTGCCCTTAGTTACTTAATGCTGTCATTTCAGAACTTTGTTCAGGCTTACATGAAATACATTTCACATCCACAATCATCTATACCAGTAACATTAAGACTAATACTAAAATAATCTCTTAATAATTAGGCTGTCTGAATTTACTGACTAGGCAGAATAACTTTTAACTGATTAAATCTAAACGGTTTAAGCACAGAAGCATAAAGAACTCTCAATACTTTCTGAGGGGTTTGACAAAAGTCAACATAATAGGTATTGGACAGGTATCGACATAAGTTGTCAAGAGGTAAAAGTTTACGTGTCAAGAAAAGTCTTCAAGCGTGTATATAGCAGAAAAGGCTGTAATATAAATGGAGCATTCTGTGTTTGAGGCCTTCATTTTCCATACAACATGGGATCCAATACCAACCATTTCTGTCATCCAAAAAAAGAAAAGAAATCAAACAAAAATCTGCAGATGTTTTATTTTGTAGTTATTTCAAATAAGGCGCTGTAAGATTGTACTACAGCAATGAAAAATGCAGCAAAATACTTTAGGGTCTGGAGATGAGACAAATTCACAGAATGAAGCTCAGGTCAACACGGTAAAGACTATAAGAGATATGCCAGAGCCAAATACAAATACAAATGACATGCTGAAAATATAAAAAAGAAAATCAGAAAATACAAGATAAAAAGTTTCTTTGTTTTATGTTCGTAATTTGTGATCTGGGATAGGTATCACATGGAAGCGGTGACCTTTTATGCCAGTGTGCAAAACACCTCACACGTTGTGAACACCTGGGACACTGCTGTAGAAACAAGTCGACGATTTACCATAAATGCCACCGTCTTTAAGCAAGCAAAGTGTAGACAGACATGGCAAAAATCAAAATTACATGTAGAAAACAGAGATCAAATGATCTAAGGGAATTATTCAGGACAAAAAATACTGTGCACTATCTATGTAAACCAGCAAGAATTCATGATGAATTGTAAAACTCAGATGAGGATTTTGAGCTGAGAGAAAAAAATGATAATGAGAGAGCCGCTGAAATGTCCACAAGCATGAATGAGAGCGATATCACCGTACAAAGCCATAGTCCATATCCACAGTCTCTTGGCTGTCAAATTTTGAAACAAATAAACACACGGGATGACGGCAAACACTGTTTACTACAAGCCAGGTAATCTTTACAAAATTATTTGATATATATTTTATTTTTTCTGGAGAGTAATTTTGGACTGATGAGGGTGGAGAAAAACAGATTTACAGAACATTTTTTTTTAACTCTTCCTGTGCGTTATCAACACATCCATCCATCCATTTGCTAACCCGCTGAATCCGAATATAGGGTCACGGGGGTCTGCTGGAGCCAATCCCAGCCAACACAGGGCACAAGGCAGGAACCAATCCTGGGCAGGGTGCCAACCCACCGCAGGTTATCAACACATTCCTTACTCATAATTTTCCATCCAATTATAAAGAAAAGAGAACCGACCAGATGGTGTGGTGTGGAGCAGCAGACAGAAAGAACAACATCAGCAGCGTAACATCTACTGCAAACAGTGATTGTAATTGGTTGCACTGTGCTGTATATATGCCTGTACAGAGTGTTTGTACATTTGGTAGTTGTATGTTTTCCACAATTTAATCAATAAAAAAGAATCTTGATATGTTTTTTCAAAAAACAAAAAATCAGATTACAGCAATGGAGGAAAACGTAAAACACAAAAAAGATAAAGTTAATAGATTCTCCTTCCCTCCATCTTACTTTATCAGGTAGAATTAATATTGCCAAAATGAATATCCTTCCGAAGCTCATATATCTTTTCACAGAATCTCTACATAAACATTAACAGATCCTTTTTTATAACTGAACTGTAATATAATTTATCAGAACTTCAAAATGGTCATACATCAGAAAGGCAATTTCACAGTGATTTAAAGCAGAAGTTGGCAGGACACTACATAACGTTCAGGTCAATTACTGGTATGTAAATATTTGTACGATAAAATATTTGAAGGCAGGAGAAATTCATAAATCCTGCTCTAAATCATCTCTGTATGTGCTGTAGTGTGCTCTAGTCAAGACTGTCAAATTTACAGCAATCCCATGGTTCACAATTTATTAAAGAATAGCAAAATACCCGCGCTTTGCAGTGGAGAAGTAGTGTGTTAAAGAAGTAATGAAAAAGAAAAGGAAACATTTTAATAATAACGTAACATGATTGACAATGTAATTGTTTTGTCATTGTCATGAGTGTTGCTGGCATATATATATATATACACCCACACACATATAAACATATATATACTGTACATGTACACACACATACATCCACATATATATACATATATACATACATCCACATATATATATATTGTGGACGCGGTCCGGACAAAGACAGGCGGACATGTTGTTCATCAAACCACCGCACGTTTATTTACAATATTTACAATAATAGTAATGGTCACACAGACCCAGTTCAGTCCAAATAGTGCACAAACCCCAAACACACACAGTCCTGGCCACAATATGCCTTCTCTTCGGGCCGCCTCCACACTCTCCTCGTGCCTTGTCCTCCTTCCACCCGACTCTAGCGCTGAATGAATGGAGACGGCCCCTTTTAAACAGTCCCCAGATGAGCCCCAGGTGTTCCTGGCTTTTGTCCTCTTGCCACGCCCCAGTGTGGCGGAAGTGCCGGCTGTCCTCCCGGCAGCTCTCCGGGTGCCGTCCTAAATCTTCCCACACTAGGAAGTGCTGGGGTAACAGGTCCCAAAGGCATTGGGGCGCGTCCTGGCGGTGACCACGGTCCCCTACAGGGTGGAGCTTCCATGCCCTGTACCCGTGGCCCCCAGAGCAACCAGGAAGGCGGCCCCCACGTGATCCAGGGTGGGCTCTGACCCTCTTCCGGTCCCTCCCGGCGTCCCGGCCAGGTCGTTGCCCCTGGCATCCTTGACAATATGTATACATATTTATATGTGTGTGTGTATATATATATATATATATATATATATATATATATACAAACGCACACATATATACATATATATGCATATACATATTTACTATACACATATATATATATATATATACATATCTACATATTTATATTAGGGGTGGGACTCGATTAAAAAATGTATCTAATTAATTATAGGCTTTGCAATTAATTAATCTTGTAAACTCAAGCTCTTTTAATTTCTAAAAAAAAAATGCACTTAAACTGCATTTCAATTCAAAACAGAAACAAAAATATCATCCCTGGCTAAAATTGGGCAGACTTAAAAATAAAGTGGTATTCTAAGTACTTTAAGTACATTTTCAGAATGGTATTGTCTTTATATAATAATAACCAAAATTTCAACATAAAGTGCAGTTTTTCTTCTTAAAAAAATAAGGCAGAAACATAAATGGTAATTTGACCAGCTTCATCTTTAAACTCTGAGTAACCTTAGCCAAAATAATTTTGTACATTAGGCTAAAACAGTGTGATCATTGAACATTTTGTAATTAGATGTAATTTGAATTACTAACGGTCACGGAAGTCCAATGAGCCCCAGTAAGAGCCACAAAGTCTGCTTTCTGTAATGCATCTAATTTTGCTTGCTTTCAGTGTCATAAAGTTGTTGAATTTTACTTGAAATAGTCTTTCGGTGCGGCAGTTGGAAAGCTGGATGACCTGACGCTAACTGTAGCACATTTTCTAACCCCTATTTTCCACCACTGTTAGTGGTCTACAGTCCAAAGCAATCCATTTTGCGACAGAATTTGTAAGTTTGCCCGATGTTGACTTACTAATTTTGGTCCTGAAGCCAGTCATTTCATCAGGTTTGGGCTGCCAACACCTTTTGTTGGTACTCGGACTCGTACTGCTAGTGCTAACAGCATACACAGTTTCTGTGCTCGCTGTAACATGTTTTGCATTTAGATGGTACCGTAAGGTTGAAGAGCGTCGGTGGTATGCAAACTCCTTTTTGCACAGTTTGCACAAAACCACGCTTTTATCAAGGCTTCCGTCGGGTAGTCTTTTGAAATGAAATTTGCCTCCGATGAGTCCTAGCAACGCACTTTCTTCCGACTCTTTCATTTTTGTAGCTGTGTGCATCAATGTAATTGATGTACCACGAAATCATGCATTAACAAAAGTTCTCCTTTGCTTGGAATGCAAAGTGTGATTAAATGCGTTATTTTTTTTAACGCGTTATGGAGTACATGCATCGAAGCTTCTCAGCTGTGCCTGTGCTAGGAAAAGGAAACATTTTAAAAATAACGTAACATGATTGTCAATGTAATAGTTTTGTGACCGTTATGAGTGTTGCTGTCATCAAGGATTTGATTATCATTATTTCTTTCAATCAGGTTTGTATTTGGAGGATGTGTTGTGTTCAAGTTATATTCCATGTTTGTCAACCGTTGTAAAGATAACAGGTTTCATTCATCGAAGTGTTCACCACCCAAATCGGTACTCGTGAATCTAAGATGTTTAACAGGCATTCCCGGTATTGAGTTGTGGATTTGCCTGCGAATATTTAGCTGTAGCGTGTCTATGAACGTAATTTAATCTTTTCCAGTCCTGCAAAGTCAGTTGACGTGAGCCGCTCGGAGTAGCTCAGCTGTGCTCGTGCTATCTCGTGCGATCTCGTGATGTCCACAGCTGTATTTAATGTTAGCTAAGACCCGGCACTTAAAAGTTTCTTGCTACAGCAATTTTAACTCCATTACAAAGTGATCCAAAGTCTCGTTTATACCTCGTGTCTCCTTATTAAATTTGTATCTCGGGAATACCGTATTCGTCATAGGCATGACAAACGGCAGCAGGAGCGTGTCTATAAACTTAATTTAAACTTACGGTTCACACCGTGCTTTGTTTCCGCAGTAGCTGCACTTATGAATATGCTTGTATGCGTCACTCGCTTCATGATCTTTTGCTGCCTTCTCAATTGTGAAATGCGTTTTTTGTTCAGCGCTCTTTGGAGCTCTTCCTTGTTCTCTACGTATTTACATAGGAGGCGTGATGATGCAACACACAACTCCATCTCCCACGGCCATCGACCTGCAGTCTATTACAATATATAGACGAAAATAGGTTCCAGTTATGACCATTACGTGTAGAATTTTGAAATGAAACCTGCCCAACTTTTGTAAGTAAGCTGTAAGGAATGAGCCTGCCAAATGTCAGCCTTCACCCTACACGGGAAGTTAGATAATTAGTGATGAGTGAGTCAGTCAGTGAGTGAGTGAGTGAGGGCTTTGCCTTTTATTAGTATAGATATGGAATCAACATACGACACATTTTAAGGAAGACAAGCTGTTATCGGTCACCCCTTTACTTTTTGATCAACAAGTTTATCCTTTTACCTTTCCAGTATTCAATCAATGGAAGACCCTTGAGTTTGGACCATATAATGATCTTTAAATTGATAATATATTTGTAATTTTATTTTTTTCATATATAAACTATACCATTTTACACACATTTTCTCAATTTCTGAGACAATTTTGCTCATGTAGATGAAGATTCAGACAGCACCTCAGAAATGTACACTATATAATAAAAGCTCAAGGAATTTACCCTTTACTGACCTTAGGACCTTTTTGGTTGCAGGCCATACACCTTATGAGAAGGATTTAGGAGTCATAATGTACTCTAAGCTATCATCTTCTTAGTGGACTCGACTTTTTCAACTTCCAGGCAGTGTTCAGAAGCCATTAAGAAGGCTAACAGAATGTCAGGTTATATAGCGCCTTGATGTGGGGAGTACAAGTCACAGGAGGTTCTGCTCAAGCTTTATGACACACTGGTGAGGCCTCATCTGGAGTACGGGGGGCAGTTTTGGTCTCCATAAAGACATAGCAGCACAAGAGAAGGTCCAGAGAAGAGCGACTAGGCTGATTCAGGGCTACAAGGGATGAATTATGAGGGAAGATTAAAAGAGCTGAGCCTTTACAGTTTAAACAAAAGAAGATTAAGAGGAGACCTGACTGAAGTGTTTAAAATTATGAAGGGAATCAGTATAGTGGATCGAGACTTGTATTTTAAGATGAGCTCATCAAGAACACGGGGACACAGTTGGAAACTTGTTAAGGGTAAATTTTGCACAAACATTAGGAAGTTTATCTTTACACAAAGAACGACAGACACTTGGAATAAGCGACCAAGTAGTGTGGTGGACAGTAAGACTTCAGGGACTTTCAAAACTCGACTTGATGTTTTCTTGGAAGAAATAAGTGGATAGGACTGGCGAGCTTTGTTGGGGGTGAATGGCCTGTTCTCTTCTCGAGGGTTCTAATGTTCTAATGTACCCAACTACTTCTGAATGTCAGCAAGACAAAGAAGTTGATTGTGGACTTCGCAAAAATCAAAGGCTTTACCACTCCCTCAGTATTAAGAGCACTCAGGCAGAGAGAGTGGACGGCTTCAGATAACTTGGTGTCCACAGACGAGTGCAAGCTTATTGACACCTTAGTTAAGAAGGCATAACAATGTCTTTATCACATGAGAAAACTTGCTCTGCTAGTTACTAAAGAACTTCTACACATCCACAATTGAACATATTCTGACAGGAAGTATTACACCCTGATTAGGAAACAGCATACAGAAGGACCTCACGGCTCTACAGAATGTGGTTTAGTCGGCTGAAGGCGTTGCAGGGTGTACATGTGTTAATCTCCAGGACCAGGGCAAAGACAATTATAACTAATATCAACAAGCCCAACAACTGTCTCTATACTGCAGTTAGATAAAGGCTATGGATTCCTAAAGTCCAGTCAGAGACACTTAGGAGGAGCATCTTGAATGAGGAAAGTGTATAGAACTACATGATGCCCAAGTGTTAATTCCCTTATATTGAGTTATTTAATGTATTAAGTTATTATTAATGTATAACATTTCACTTATTTTGTAATTCTCATATAAGTCATATTATTGTATTAATTTAATATAATAGTTTCTATTGATATTCATAAAGCTGTATGTTATTGTTTATTCTTTATTGTCCTTTTATGTTCTTCTAATGCACAGTCTTGGAGTTTAGCAACTAAGTGTTTCACTACATATTGTACTGTTTGGATAATTTGTATGCGACAAAAGAAAAGATTTGATATTTGCAGTGCACTCTACACACTCACTGCCACGTGCTTATGTCATATGAGTTGAAATGAGGAATTAAGTGCAATAACACACTTGCAAAAAACATTCGCATTGTTTTGCTTCATAAATTAAGTATATGTTGGAAAAGCCTCATTTCTAAGGTCAACATCACTGCATAAACTTGCAATGTTTCTGTAGCTTGATGAGGACAGACATTCAAGCAAATTTGTAAAATAGATAAATGCTCAATTTGTCCAAAATACACACTCAGATTCCTTTTTCATTAAAGCATCATCTGCCTTCATGACTGGTGCCAATAGTCTGGAAGTGAGGTAAAGCAAAGCTGTTTAATTGGGCTTGTAAAATGTTTCCGTTGTCCATGCCTTCTGCAGCAACATCCACAGTCACTTCAAAATGTGATATTCAGGTACTAAACCTCTATATACCATCAGCAGAGAAAGAAGGACGCAAATCCAAATAAAACCTCAAGTGCTGTTGTTCTGAATGCCACCACGTTGCACGCAGTAGTTTGTCAACTGCCACCCTCCAGCCCTGTGTAGCTTAACTTGCCATGAAAGCACCAAAAGGTTTACTGTGCTCAGCAAGAATATGAAAAAGTCAGTGCTGTAACAAAGCTTCAGCTACTGGCCAGTATACTGTACACAATATAGTGGATTCAGAACTAATTCAGACTCCTACTTTCTGCACACTTTATTTTGTGGCACATTTAATTTTAAATGCATACATTTGCTACTTCTGCCTATCAATCTACGCTCAATAACCCATAATGGCAAAGTTAAAACATTTGCAGATCTTTCCGAAAACATGTTTTTACTTTTTAAGTTTATGGGTAGAAATGGGAAGTTTTTCTATTTAAAATTAAATCTAAAACATAATTGTGGTGGCTCTGAGGCAAAGGATCTGAGCTGCTGTCTAGAAGGTTGCCAGTTCAAATCTAGAACAAGGCCCTTAACCTGAAAAGACATGCTGTACAATGGCAGACCCTGTGCTTTGAACTCCAAAAAGGTCATGCGAAAAGGCAATTTACCCTCAGGGACTAAAAAAGTATATCAGGTCAGGTTGAGGAACATGCACTGGTACAGTGTGTTGCTGCACCCACCACATGACAAAACAGCTTGGGATCCCGGATGGCACCCACCCCAAGGCAAACATGCAGTCCAGTCCCACCCTTCAGAAATAACCAGGTCATTCCCCTAGAAGGTAGAAGCTTACTGGGCCTTACTGGGTGGATCTTCAAAGTAGCAACAAAAAGTCTGCAGTCAGAATTCACAAACTGGGCACTTCTGTAAATTCTGCAATTCTGTAGGAGCCTCCAGCGTCTGCCCACAAGGATATGATCGATCTCCTTCACTGCACCACCAGTATTGGAGTACCAAGTCCAACAATGCGTCACAGGGCACTGGAACCAGGATCCAGCGGTTGCTAGACCCATGGGGGTCAACACAATCCTCATAGCCAGCCCTGCCAATGCCATTGGTTGCATTGAAGTCACCCATGACCAGAGGAGTATCACCTTGTGGGCACCCATCAAGCACAGTTGCAAATAAAATGTTTCCCTCACAGAAACATCACTCACCACGGTCAGAGCATACACGGGGGCAACAGACTGGGCACCAAGAGAGTGCCTTAATCCGATTCTCATAATACACTCATTGAAAGGAGTGCCATCGGACACCATTGGAAGGAGCTGATCCGCTACAGCAACAGCTACTCCCCGGGAATGACAGCCATCAAAGCGATGAGACCAATAAAAGGTGTATCCATCTAGAGAGGTCTGGCCAGTCTCAGGTCTGAACACCTCAGAGAGAGCTGCCACTGAGTTTACAAAGCTCCTCCAACAGCAGAGGAAGATGATCATCATTCCAGAGAGATAAGACGTTCCACGCATTTACCCGGATGGGCTGTGTCATACTGGGACCCAGGGGCTGCCGTGCAACGGGTGATGCCTCAGCACCACACCAGTTCAGATCACCAACAAGCCTGACCTCACTGGATCTCTGTCTGTTTTGACGAGGCTCCTGTGGACTTTCCTCCATTGCCTTCATAATGCAAGCAGTCCTCCTATGGGTGGCTGCAGCAGAGCCGAGTCCTGTCTGCTGTTTCGGAGCTGTATGACGTTTTGATGGTGGCTGGAGTGCTAATCCACTTTTGTAATCATTTTTAGATTTAATTAAGATCCATGTTGTCTACCATTAATGAAACCTTTCCATAAATTAATTACTTGGAAAATTTACCCTGAATTAAACTATTTTAGAATATTCATTGGTTACCTTGAATTTGCTATTTTAAGATTAATTAATATTATAAAAAATATGCCCAAACCTGGAACTACATATACAAATGAGCTGTCAAACATCTTCTATTCTAGATAAAGCTGTGCAGAGTGGTGGCTCTGAGGTTAGGGATCTGCACTGGCAATCGGAAGGTTGCCGGTTTCAATCCCGTAAATGCCAAAAAAGGGACTCTGCTCTGTTGGGCCCTTAACCTGCAATTGCTGAGCGCTTTGAGTAGTTAGAAAAGCGCTATATACATGCAAAGAATTATTATTTATCAAACCAAAACCAAAGTAAAAGCAAAAAAAGTTCTGGTTTAACTGGAAAACATGCTGCCTCAAAGTAGAGTGGCTAGTTTATTAATCAGCATTTACTGAAAGTATTACATTTATAAGAAAGCCCTCTATAAAGTATACTCAGATTACTAATCCATATTAATTGATGAAAATATTAGATACTACTACATTGAATTAAAAACAACGGCTAACCTGACCAATGAAAAATCCAGAAAGTCTCAAATAAGTCCACTTAATGGAATAATTCACCCAAAAAATAATTATACATATTGTGGAGGACTGCCGGCTTCCCATGCCAGTCCGCACCCCCAGGCCGCCAGGAGGATCTCTCCCGACAGCAGGATCGTGCCCCAAGGTCCAGCAGGGCCTTATGGACTTTGTAGTGTTTATACTGGATACCTTGGGGACCACCAGGAGTTGCTGTGGGGGGGCTTATGGGCCCTGTGAGGCCGTATGACCCGGGAGTACGTCACGGTGACATGACGGGAAGAAATGTCGTGCTCCCGGTTTGAATAAAAGGACTGATTGCCATGACCTGGAAGGAATTAGGAACTATGGATTGATGATGACTGAGCTCTGCTGGGTGGGAGAGGAGCAAAGTGTCTGGGCGAGGAGGAGTAGTTTATAGTGTTGTTTGTAGTGATTTAAATATATGAGTAGTGTGGGAGGTGCTTGGTGCACTGAAGAAAACAATAAAAGGTCTTGGACTTTTACCTGGTGTCTGGAGTCATACCTGAGGGTTCAAGGGAGCACTAGCGCCCCCTACTGCCACAATATGTATATCTACTCTCTCTCTCTATATATATATATATATATATGAAATCGAAAGCCTAAAAGTGCAATACTTTTGTGCAACGATTTTATGTAACTTGTAAATGTTATTGAACAATATTTAATGGAAAGTTCTTGTTGTAGATAATGGATTTTATAATGGATTTTATAATGTGTTACATAACCTTATAAATATAAAGTTTTAAATACCTAAATTTAAAAAACGTGATGTATATAGTAAATTTACATGTTCCAATTTATTTCTTATTAAGTGACTTTAACATGTGCTGTATGTAAAGTAATGTCTCGCGAGAACACACTTAGGGGTTATCAGGAGAACATGAGAAGGACCTGCCCCATGAACCGCAGGTGGACGGATGTCTCTCGCGAGGCTCTGCCATGTTGCAAAAAGGGTTTCAAACTGAACCGTCTGAAGCTAAAACAAAGTGATTTAAAGACCTCTTTTCATGACCAGCGGCCAACGAGGTATTTTATTTGTAAATGTCTTTTGTTTCATGTTTGCACTAAATGTTTTGTATTCCATCGTATGTGTATGAAAGTTGCTGTGTATTCGCTAATGTATTTTGTACTGATTACTCACTATATAGTTCTCACGACGTGATGGCGTGCTGGTGTGGAGACGTGATGGAGTGAGTAACAAGAGCCCAAGCAATAAACGCCCATTTAAAAGAACCGACCTGTGTCTGTGTTGTTGTGAAGAGAGCTACAGTGAGAACTTGGCTGCTCAATACGGGTAGGAGCAGTGGCGGTTCTACATTAAATTGCTCCCGGCGAGACTCCCTCCGGGCGCAAAAAAAACATGACAAAACTACACATTTTGTACACACCACGCATTTTATTGTAGTAATTCTGTAATTCCGTAACAGACCAATTTTTGCAAAAAAATAAAAAAATAAACTGCTCATAACTTAATTATACTCTGTACAAACCAATATTATTTAAGAAAAAATATTTTAAATTATTAAGAATATACAAATAAAATATAGAATAAATCACACTAAAGAAAATTAAATTAATTCACTGCAGAACAGAAAACACAAACTGAAACTAAAATTTGACATTTCTGGCCTTTCTAGATGCAAAGTCATCAATAATGGCATCATATGAGATATGCTCCCCTACTGAATGATTAATGCTTATGACAGCAAGGCCAGTGAGCCGTTCCTGAGACATAAGGTTGACCTCAGGTATGTCTTGATTAACTTCAGTTTGGAAAAGCTCCTCTCTGCTTGAGCCACAGCCACTGGCAGGGTAAGTGCAATCCTGAGAGCAGTCCAAAAGTTGGGGTAGATCTCAGATAGATCCTTATCGTGCATGAAAGTGATAAGCTCAAGGAGGCTCATGGATTTTGATGGCAGGTGAGGGAAGTTCTTGATTTCCTGCAAAAGCCCTCTACTGTCCAAATCAGAATGCCCTTCGAAGTGCAGTGTGGTACCTAGTGCATTGCACTGCTCTGCCAGCTCCTCATCTGCAAGACTAGGGAAATTTGTCAAAACCCCAAATTTGTTTCCCACATTTTCCAATGTGGTAAATCTCTCCGCGATGGCTGACAGGGCTGCATCAAGAACAACATTGAAGAATCCAATCTCCAACTTCCTAAGGGCATCACTGAAAGGCTCATCATGTGATTCATATGAGAAGTGGCGCTTTGTGGACCTCAGCCTTTTTTGTTTCAAAACAGCTTCCACATTCATTTCTTCACAAATGTCTTTGGCCGCCATCTGTGCAGTCACAAAGCCACTTTTAGGCCCTGTAGCTCTGGAGACCTTGCTCAGTCTTCTTTAAAAGATTCACAGCTAGGTCGACATGCATATTTGGAGACTGCATGGCTACAATATTACTCTTAAAAATTGCAAATTTAAATAAACATGCCCTAACATGTATACAATATAATCTAATCTAAGGTAGGAACAATTAGCTCCTTGGTTAATTTACCGCCTCAAATGATATGCTTTGTCATGTAACAGAGTTATAGCAAATGGAAAATGTTTGTACACTATCTACACATATGTAAATTACACTGGCTATTTACAGTAGCCAACACAAACAATGGAAATAAATAATAACTGTACTTGCAACAGTTTTGTTGCAAAGCATAATTTTGTGGTTAAATTTAATTAGATCTCGTGTTGTATACACTGCTGAAAAAACAATAGAACCCTGCCCAAAAATAACAGAAAATGTAATGGATTTAATGGTTATAATGGGAATTGTATTGGTTTTAATGGTAAGTATAACAGTGTCTGCTGGTATATGATGGATTCTATTGGTGGGTGGGATGGTAAATCCTATTGCAAAAGTGCCCAAAACACACTACAATAAGGAATTTTGTAATAGTTTCACTGGAAAAAAAGTTAATGGTTCACAATGGTATTTAATAGAAACCATTAGAATTTCTGTGATGGTTTGTATATTAGGCTTTTACTGTGTTTTTTTTTAGCAAGGTAAGCATAGCATGCATCATAAGCAAGAAGGCTAACAAAGTAAGAGTTAACGTTATACCACTAATTAACACAATGACATGAATACCTTAATCATACAGAGAGAATATTGTTGCATATCTTTATCTTTTGCCCGTTTCTCCTCATCATCTTTTCTTTTTTTCCTAAATTGGGCACCTGACAGCTTTGGCCTTTTTCTCTCCATCGCTGTTGTTTACTAAATAATCGGCAATCAACAGATTTCCCATCATCCCCAACGCTGTCACTCACGACCAGAAGTCAAGACTAAACCAATTCACCTCCACATCATAATCGTTTTTTATTACCTATTTTTATTAGCCATTTCACACAATTAAATAAATAAATAAAAATGTTCCAACTATTGGTCTGTGTTTAAAATATTTTGAATGAAATGTGCGTTATTTGTAAGAAAGTCAGATGTCACTGACATAGTTTAGCCCCCCACCTTGTCCGCTTCATTTGGGAGAGGTGAACTGTACTCTGCGCCTCCTCCCCCCCAACCGCCCCTCATCTCCTCTCCTCTCCGCTCGCTCAGGTTCTGTGCGGCTCCTTCAGCACCAGGGGCGGCGCAGGTATCTTAGATAATAGAAAACCGCTTCGTGTGCCGCCCCCCACATGTCATGAAAAATGCCGCCCCGGGCGGCTGCCCCGTTCGCCTATGCCTAAAACCGCCACTGGTAGGAGAAACGATGCGATGAGGATCCGATGCAGCAGATAAGCCGAGCCCATAATGCATTGCCCGCATAGTGATTATAAACAACGGTGATTAGACTGTGTTAAAGCGCAGATCTTTCAAGCCAAAACCAGTAGAAGCTCCACCACAATAGTAAAGTTAACTTGGTGTGAGAAGTGGTTTAGCTTGGAAACTGCAACTAAGGACTCAGATCTGTTAACCTTGCATTCTGTGCTTAATGTGGAGATAAATCCAATGTGTTTGCATTCATAGTTGTTGCGTGTTATAAGGCTTAAAGAGCAAATGGTAGAAAAAGTTAATGATTTTTAGTAAATGTTGAAAAAAGGTACCTCATTACAAGTGAAAACTAAAGATTTCTAAGTCATTTTGAGTTTTATGAGAATTAATCTAGTTTAAAGAGCACCTTCAGTGAATTTAAAAGGGTACAATACTGACATGAAAACCTATTGTTTATATAAAGGATAAGTTATTTAATGCATTTCTAACCATATTCCTGCTGTGATCAAGGTTTTACTTATATTTGTGCCAAGCAAATATCATTTTTCTTGTTTTGTTTTGAAACTAAAGTTAATGTTAAGTTTAGAGAAGTTTAAATTCTGAAAGTTATTTTGATGTAAATCTGATGTCTATACAGTGTATTTGGAAGATTCCTACACACATATGTGAACTTTCATGGCTGTTCAAACTAAGTCTACTGTAGCTTTCACTTACACATAGCGTAGAAGAAGCCCAATTTGAGTTTAATATCTACATAGTTGTATACTACCCTTATCTCAAGATGTCTGACATAAGTACTGAGACCTAACGTAAAAATGTTAAACCATCTGCTGAAGCTACAGAAGTAGAACAGCTACGAAGAAGTGAAAGAATGAGCACCCTAACAGAAAAGGGAAGAGAATTTCAAGGAGAAAGACTGAAGGGCATACAACGTCGATATTAAAACAACTATGAAAAGTGGAGGTGTCATGCAAGAATAGGCAAGGAATTATTAACTGATGATGCTTCTGAGGATGAATTGAACAAGCTTATTGAGAACATGAAATGGACCTGTTCTGATGTGAAGGTCATTTATGAAGAGTTGCGTCAAGTACAAACCCCTGAACCAGACCTGCGGCGCAGGGTTGATACGTGCATATCACTCTCAGGATTCATTCATTATTCAACGGGCAGAGAGACAGCTTAAAGGGCATAAAGCAGAGAAAGACGAAGAACCTTGGCCCGATGTTGGATCAATCTTAGACTCAACAGGTTCTGTATCTAGGCCACTGTCTCGTCGATCAAGATGTAGTTCCAACCACTCTAGCATCCACTCAGTCAAAAGAATAGAGGCTGTGGCTGAAGCTGCTGCATCTCAGGAGGTCTTGGCTGTACTGGAAGAACAAGACAGGGAAGAAACAGAACTTCAAATGCTAGAGGCTGAAAATAAACAAAGGCTAGCACAATTTGAATCAGAGAACTTAGCTAGACAACAAGCAATCCAAGATAAATACAGAAAGCTTGCACACCTAGAAGAAGTAAAGAAGCTGAACGCTGCTAGAGCCCGAGTAAAGGTTTATAATGAAGTTGAAGAGAATGTTGATATGACTGACATGTTGTATGATGTGGAAGTAGTAGGAGAACTTCAAGTCCCTAATCCCACAATCCCTCCAGTCGCAATCCAGGCTTTCAATGCATCAAGTCCCTTATTCATTCCTCAATCCCTAGGAGTTGCAAGTCAAGCCCCTTGTCT
This sequence comes from Polypterus senegalus, assembly GCF_016835505.1. Classification (NCBI taxonomy): domain Eukaryota; kingdom Metazoa; phylum Chordata; class Cladistia; order Polypteriformes; family Polypteridae; genus Polypterus; species Polypterus senegalus. The sequence goes on along the minus strand of NC_053167.1, from coordinate 143,653,224 downwards.
ACCACTGTCACTTCAACCTCCTCCAGCCACAGTGTTCAGGCCCCAAGAGCAGAATAGCTTAGATCTGGTTAATGTGCTAGCAGAAGCTATAAGTGCTAATCGTCTTCCAACACCAGAGCCTGCAGTATTTACTGGAGACCCTTTGAAATTCAAAGATTGGCAACTATCTTTTGAAACATTAATAGAACGGAAAAACATTCCAAAGAACGAAAAACTTTATTACATAAGAAAGTATTTAGGTGGCACAGCAAAGAAAGCCATAGAAGGATTTCTTCTATTAGGCACAGAAGAAGCATACGCCTCGGCTTGGAAACTCTTAGAGAAACGTTTCGGAGACCCATTCATAATCGGGAAGTCCCTCAGAGACAAGCTGCATGCATAGCCAAAGATAAAAAGCGCTTGATGATTGCATTGAGAATCAAAGGATTCTGCTGAAATTGCCAGATTGGTTGGTTTCCAGTTGAAACCGTTAAGTGATGGAAGTCAGGCAAGTAAGGACTGCATACACACAATTCAAAGAGTTTGTTGACTTTTTATCAAAGGAAGCAGATCTAGCTTGTGATCCCATATCCTCAATACAAGCACTCAAGAGTGTGGAAAGTGAGAAACAAAGGCATCCGCGAAATCAAATAATTCAAGCAAACACTCTGACAACAAACACAACACAGAGCAGTATTCCATCATGTGTCTTCTGCAAAAGGAATAATCACCTCATGTCTTTGTGGACCTTGTTCTCCAGGTCCTGTCACAGCCTTAATTGTTTTGTGTGTGAGTATGTGTCTAATGTACGCTCAGATTGGTTAGGGGTGCCATTGTACAACCCTTTGATTTATTCAGAAGTTTTAGAAGACGGGTACAATTTGTTACACTGTTGCAGAATAAGTGCATCAAGTGCTGCTCGACCGAGTGAGGCCTCTCAGCTTCATGTCATCTAAGCAGGCATCAGCGGCTCTCAGCATCTGCTGCAGGGCCTTCAGGATCAAAAAGTCACAATTCTGGTCGAGATCTGTCCCTTCTGAGTAGTTCTTAACCAGGGAGATAGCAGACTCCAAGAATACTCCAAGAATCTCTCCCAGCTGAGTCACCTGAAAAAACAAAGAAGAGAAGAGAGAGCTGATATGGGATGATGAAGTAAACCCACACTCTTAAAAATTAAGATGAAAGAGTAGTTCTTCAATGCAATTTCTTAGGGGAGCCATTTTTCTTATACATTCTTCCTGTATTGTACCATATTTCACTATATTCTCTCTCCGTCATTATTGTATGTGAGTTAATTGTAATTGCATAACCATTGATTATGGCAAAATTTGTTACATAACTGCATCGGTTTTGATGGATTATTCTATTGTCATCGATACTGAACACATATGCAAAATGTGAAGAAATTTGCTCCGCCAAAAGTGGGTTTAAAATCAGTTGACAGATTTGACCCAGACAAACAAACAGACAGAGGAATAGAGTTAAATAAAACCATTTAATAATATAAGAGATTTGAAAGGGTTTGCAGCAGTTTGTTACTCGTACTCCTCAGACTTTGATATTACGCATATAAACTGGCAATGCTCAGGTACATGAAGCACCCATCACTGCTTCTTTAATTTGGTAAATCGTTAAATATGGAATACTTTCATTTTAATGCACTGTTTTAACCAATAGGAGAGTCTCCTGATACAGTAGCGTTTGCACTTTAAACCTGGTATGATCATCAAATGGTTATCAGTATATGTATATGAACATCCACAGCTGTTTCATTACAGACCCTACAGCTACTAAGGTTGGTGTTTTTGAGAGATTTGTAGGATATTTATGAATTTTGGACAACAGATAAAAAAAATGTAAAGGAGGACTCTTCATATAAATGAAAGTAGCAGGTCTTTGTTCAGTGATGTTATTCCCAAGGTTATTAGTAACAAATTAACTTTATTTAAATGGAAATCCTGATCATATCCCAGATTTGTATCAATGTATCTGTACTTAATAATTAATTAATAATTGTTTTTGGACAATTAATATTCACTTTTAAATTAGGGTATAAAGTTTGATAAAAGTGAAAATTTGTATTTACATTCACAGATTCCAGCAGTTTTCGCTTTATTTGTGCATGAACAAAAGACGATGAAGAGGAGACCTGACTGAAGTTTTAAAAATTATCAAGAGAATTAGCCAAGTGGATCGAGACGGTGACTTTAAAATTAGTCAGCAAGAACATGAGGACTCAATTGGAAACTTGTTAAAAGTGAATTTCACAAAGAATCACAGACACATGGAATTCGTGATCAAGCAGTGTGGTAGACAGGAAGACTTTAGGGACTAAAATAATCCTGCAGCTTGATGGATGAGGTCTCCAGGACTCTAAAAATATCCAAATCTTATTATGTGATATCATCTACTGTTAAATTCTGCTCCGTACTTCTAAAATCTTTATTATTATGCTGTATTAAGGATTTGTTCTGTTCTGTGTATTGTACGGAAAGGGGTCTCTCTTTGAACTGCCTTTCCCGAGGTTTCTTCCATTTTTCCCTACAAGGTTTTTATTGGGAGTTTTTCTTTGTCTTCTCAGAGAGTCAAGGCTGGGGGGCTGTCAAGAGGCAGGGCCTGTTAAAGCCCATTGCGGCACTTCCTGTGTGATTTTGGGCTATACTAAAATAAACTGTATTGTATTGTATTGATGATATTTTAGACTCTAAGAGAATAGCATTTGAGAGCTGATTGAGCTGAATGGCCTGTTTTCCTAAAAATTCTTCTAAAATTCTAATAAAATGTAAATAATATAATGATAGTGTACATATTGAAAAAAAATACTTTTTAATGATTTAGGTGTTAGTTTTAGCATTTTTTTTTTTTTGCTCATCAATTATTTATTGAGCATTTCCATTTTGTATAGAACATTTGTAACAGAACCCCTTTCCCAACATTCAAATATTTATTTTTTGATATTAGATTGCAGTAGTGATAAATTTATTATCAAAATATTGATAAAGTAGGCATATATTTAGTACCAGCCCTCAAACTTATATGGGTGTCTCTTTTTTCTGTTTTCAATTAAGCATCTGAGGTGATGGCAGCGCTCTCTGAATGGATCATTTTCAATTTAAGTGTTTAAGATTACAATGCCAAAAAGGATGCTGATGATCCAACTCATTGATAGTTTGAGAGTGCAAGTGGCTTGGATGACACACTACTGCAGGCTCAATGCAGAAAAAGCCAAAGTTTACCATAGCCCACATCACAAACGTTAGTATATCCAATTTGAGTAAAAAACATTTAGTGGGCCTGAATGGGAGGAAAGGGAAATGATCTAAACTAAAAGAAATGAGAGCATAAGGGTCCAATCAGTACGCATGTAAAGTGTTATGACCATTAATGTTCCTTATTTAAAGATACCGTGGACAGCCACAGTCAATAAGGAATTTGTAAATCTGGTTAAAATTAACAAAGGATGAGTACTCATTCAATGATAGACAGAAATCCATCTTCGAATTGTGTTTCTCAGTTACTACAGGCTAAACTCCACACTGTCACCTTTTCTAAAGAAATACGGCTATTTGTTGAATCTGTGGATGAACTAATTATATACAAACATTTTTGTTTTATAGGACTGGCATGCAGGCCTGGTGCTGACTCTTCTTTCTCTGAACAGTCTCTTTATAATGCCCTCTTTATCCTGTGCCTCTTATTCTTCATCTTTGACACTGGAGAACTGTCAAAAGTTATATGATATCAAAGGCACTCTGAAATCCTTTCAACCAGTATTCATACGAGGTTAGAAGATTTATTATTTATGACACTTTAATAATAAAAATGTACAGAATAAATACCAACTAACACCAGGGGCCTCATGCATAACGCCGTGCGTATAATTCAAACTAAAACATGGCGTACGGACAAAAGCGGAAATGTTCATACGAACAAAAAAATCCAGATGCATGAATCTGTGTGTTCGCCAACTTCCACGTTCTTCCGCTTCATAAATCCCAGTCAGCATGAAAAGTAACTCATGTGCACGTGCCTGCTGCCATTCCCAAAACTCCTCCCAGAATTATGCCACGTTCAATATACAAATCAATATAAATAGTCCTAAAGATCAGCGTTCTGTGAAAAGGCAATGGCTAAAGCACGGGGGGAAATAGAAGAATTTCAGCGAATACCAACAGGAGGCAAGGAATAATATACTATTTGTTGGTTTAAACAGTGGTATAAACAACAAAAGCAAGTTGATCGAGTGACATAGAGTGTTGGAGAAACTCGAAAGCTCAAGTTCACAAAGTCACACAGTGCCCGAAATAATAAAGAAGTTGTCACATATCAAAGTCGCTGTGAAAAGGTGAGTCATAGCTTACCTTCTGAGTGTCATATGAAAGCTTATTAGGGTACAGAGAAAAACTAAATAAATAGGGACACATTGGGAAAAAAACTTGAAACGTCAACTTTAATCCCGACATTTTCACATTAATCACGTAGCTTATTTTGTCATTAAAGTAGAACATCATAAACTTCATCTTAAAATTGTTTAATTTACTAGTTTGTCAAATCCCATTGTAACTAAAGTAGCATGTTAAATACTTTGTTTTGTATTTGATCTTCTATGTGCTCTATGTGTGTGAATCACTACGTACTTCTTATACAGGTTTTCTCTTCCTCTGACAGGACACAGAATCCATTACTTTTGTGATATTACAGCTTTTTGAATAAATTAAATACTGAGATGTGTATTGCTATCATTTTCATGATGATAGGACTTAAAGTATGCATTAAACATGGGAACACAGTGATAGTGACGAACTGGCTCAACCTTCGATGAAATAATTTACTGCAGTAGTAGTGTCTCTTTCAAACGTACTAACCTACAATTCCTGTCCTGTTTCTTTCTCCAAGTAACCAATTGCCACACAATCAGCTCTGTAATAGATGTTAAGCCATCTGTAAGCTTATAACGCCGATTCTTCAAAACTTTTAAGGAACATTGAAATATCTTCGTAGTATGTGTTTAATTATTCTATCCACCTATCCTTCCAGTGTCATGCCAGCCCCAGCAAGAATACAGCGCGAGGCAGGAACAATCCGAGAACTTGCTAGTTCTGCGACACCATGTCTTCATGTTTCATTATTAACAATGTATATTATTTAAATGAAGTTAAAGTTTTATATGTATAATATAATAAACATATTTTGCTGTATTTCGTCTTAAAAATGATTTCGTCATCATCTGTAAATACGCTCTTTATAAAGTGTCTCAGGTTATGCAATATTATAACTGTATCGCAAGTTTACAGTGAGGTGATTGTACTAATAAGTCATAACAGTTCTACAAGGAGCACTTGATGGACTGATTGAGTGCGTTTATAGTTCTTGTCATTAAACTGTTTCTGAACCGCGAGGTCCGTACAGGATAGGCTCTGAAGCGTTTGTCATATGAGAGCAGTTCAAATAAGCAGCATGGCTGAGGCAGCGTGTGCTTGATGCTGTATACTGATAATTCTCTTTCCGGTCAGCTGCTATAGAGCTGTGATTCACACTCAGATACAGTGATATAAATACTCCGAGTGGTGCAGTGAGAGTAATATGGAAAAAGATGATCCGCTGTGGCAGCCCCTAACGGTAGCAGCTGAAAGAAGAAAAAGAAGGTGCAGAGAGAGTAACAATGCTAAAGCAGCTTTGGTATTTTGAATAGTTTGGTTATTCTGTGGACCATTATATTGTTACGAGTTAACTACAATCAGATGCCTTAAACTAATTAACAATATGCGGTTCATTTCAGTGTATATGATAAAGCAGTGTCAGGGATGTGGATCTAAAAAAGAAAGGGAAACCACATAGGAACAGTAGCACTGCTTTGACGCTGGGTGCCACCAGTTTGCAAAACTGAGCGCAGAACTTGTGTACGTCAAGGATTGAGCTACCGTCAAAATGTGCGTGGCTTTACGCCAAGTTTAGGTTTTATACAGCGAGCGGAAGCAGAGAGCGGATCAGCGAGCGGAAGCAGAGAGCGGATCAGCGGCGAAGCAGAGAGCGGATCAGCGGCGGAAGCAGAGAGCGGATCAGCGAGCGGAAGCAGAGAGCGGATCAGCGGCGGAAGCAGAGAGCGGATCAGCGAAGGAAGCAGAAGCGGCGGCGTCTCCCACAGGCACGTAGCCCTTGAAAGCACCGAGCAAGTTCACCTGAGGTAAAGCCGGCAGCTGACCAGTAGAAATAACCGGCAGTGAGAAATTAAAGTCGATCGCTCAGCGGGTGGTGGAAACTTAAAGCGGCGGTGATTCAGCTGAACACGGAAAGCGCCGAAGCACCTTTAAAACGGCAAAGATGACTTCAACATTTAATGTAAGTTCTATCTGCTCTCTGCCCATCGAGGGCACGTTTATATGTTGTGTGTCCTGCAGTATGTACAGCTCAGGTTTTCCGGCCGACAGTGCAGATAGCTTCACCTGCCAAAAATGTTTAGTTAATTTAGAGTTGGTCGGGAAAATACGCGAATTGGAGGACCGCGTTAGGAATCTGATAGCGATTAGGCAAACCGAAAATTGGATCGACTCGGTTTGTTTAGACAATTCGGCTACATCTGATTCGGCTTCAGTCTCTCCAGGTCCCACTGTAGTCAGTGCGAGGCCGAAATCAGCAGCACCAATTCAGCCACAGGGCGAGTGGGTAACAGTAAGACGGGGTCTAAGAATCCAAAATTTAGTCCCCAGCACCCAGGTCACCAATTGGACCCAGAACAGGTTCTCAGCTCTCCAGCGCCTGTGGAAACTGAGAATAATAAAGTGCTCATAATTGGCGATTCCATAGTGCGGAATGTTAGAATTCCAAACTATGTTAAACCAGCAGTTAATGTTAAGTGCCTTGCAGGGGCCAAGATTTCTGGCATAAAGGCCGCATTGGACCGTGTTGCCGACGATGAAGTATCTACCTTATTGCTGCATGTCGGCACTAATGATATTTATTTACAGCAATCTGAGGTATTAAAGCGAACTTCATCTCTATGCACCAAAGCTAAAACAAAATGTCGGAATTTAATTGTATCTGGTCCCTTACCAAGATTATATAGAGGGATGTGATTTATAGCAGATTGCATTCCTTTCACTGCTGGCTAGAAACCTGGTGTGCAAATAAAAGCATAGCATTTGTGAACAATTGGGATGATTTTTGGGAAAGGCCTGGATTTTTCAGAAGAGATGGTCTTCATCCTAACTGGAGGGATCTTATGTATTATCCCAAAATATGGCAGCAAAACTGCCTGGTTGACTGATTAGAGCACCATCCAGGCCGCAGTCATGTGATCTTAAATCACAGGCTGTTCTTTATCCCACCTGTTATTTTCCTGAAGCTGTTACCCATAATCCCTGTTGTGGGGCATCCAGTAAATTTAGTCTTGATACAAACCATAAATTAATTGATAACCAAAAATAAGGTGTATAATTAGACCAAGGGATAAAACCAGACACTCCACCAGGGGCATCTGTAATAGAAATTTAATTCAAATTAAAACAAAAATATATCAGCAGTTCAGAAAGAACCATGCAGTTTTAAATGCTGTTTATTGAACATTCGCTCTCTTGGCACTAAAGCTGTTTTGGTAAATGATATATATTAAGTACAAAATCTGATCTGTGTCTTCTTACTGAAACCTGGCTTAGTAAATGTGACACTGTTCCCTAGCTGAGGCGTCACCAGATGGATACTCGTTCCTTCATAAGTCTAGAGATTCTGGTCGAGGAGGAGGCCTTGGAATAATTCATTGTAACAAAATGCAAATCACTCCTAAAAATTTAGGCAACTTTACATCCTTTGAGGCATTCATTTTAAATATTAAAACAGATTCCAACACAATTATAGTGCTAGTCTACAGACCACCAGGGCCATATTCATTGTTCATGACTGAATTTAGCAACCTTCTGTCTGATTTGGCTATAAATTATGATCACGTAGTTCTGATGGGGATTTTAATGTACACATTGATGTGGAAACTGACACTTTTAGCAAATGTTTTACTTATTTGTTAAATTCAGTAGGATTTTGTCAGATTGTCAAAGGTCCAACTCATAATCATAACCATACATTAGATTTAATTATAACTTACAAAGTTGAAATTCAAAATTTAAATATTACTCCATTAAATGTAGTTATTTCCGATCACTTCTTAATTACGTTTGATTTAGTTCTGCCCATGCCAGCGCACTCAGATTAAAACAAAGACAGTGCGACATCTAGATTGTAATTCTGCTTCAAAATTTATAGATACCTTGAGTAAGTCGAGTGTAATTGTGGAAAACCATTTAGATCAGTTAACATCAAATGTAAACGTGGAAAACGATTTAGATCAGCTAACATCACATTATAATGTGACCTTGAGAGATGCTCTGGACACAGTGGCTCCCCCTAAAACAAAAGTGATCAAAGCACATAGAAACTCTCCCTGGTTTAATGAAAATACTCGAGCTCTTAAATTAGAGTGTCGAAAACTGGAGCGCAGATGGAGAACAACAAAGCTACATGTCTTTCAAATTGCATGGACAGAGAGTGTTAATGAATATAAAAAAGCGCTCTTTAAAGCTCGCTCAGAATACTATTCTACATTAATAGATAGCAATAATAAAAATCCTAGGGTACTTTTTAGAGCAGTGGCTAAATTAACAAATGGGAATTCAGATCAACAGTGCAAAATACCAACAGATATTAGCAGTACAGACTTTATGAACTTCTTCAATGAGAAAATTAAAAATATAAGATCCCAGATCTCAGCATCACAGTACAAACCAAATACTAGCTTAGCAGACCCTGTCACATTGCATTCAGCACTTTAATAATTTTAATCCTGTAACTGAGCAGGAAGTCTTAACTTTAATTACTAAAATGAAGCCCACTACTTGTTCCCTAGATCCAGTGCCAACAAAACTAGTAATAAGTGCAATGGATGTTCTTGCAGCCCTATTCTAACATTATCAATAGTTCATTACTGCATGGCACAGTACCTGATGCACTAAAAGTGTCAGTCATTAAACCTTTACTTAAAAAGTCAGACCTAGACCCACACATACTAAATAACTATAGGCCTATTTCAAATTTACCATTTCTCTCTAAAATACTAGAAAAGTAGTCGCCAGTCAGCTTCAGTCACACCTTACGCATTACAATTTATTTGAGAAATTCCAGTCTGGCTTTCGACTGGTCATAGTACAGAAACGGCACTAACACGGGTTGTAAATGACATTCTGATATCCTCTGATGAAGGAAATTCCACTGTAATTATGTTGTTGGACTTAAGTGCAGCATTTGACACCATTGACCATTCTATTTTACTGCACAGGCTAGAAAACGATGTTGGGCTTACAGGCCCGTGCTCGCTTGGTTCAGTTCTTATTTATCAAATCGATTCCAGTATGTACAGAAATGTGCTGACAGTACTCCTTTATTATACACAGAAGTTCAATATGGTGTCCCGCAGGGCTCAGTACTGGGACCTTTACTGTTTTCTCTTTACATGCTTCCACTGGGATCTCTCATTAGGAAACATAATGTTAATTTTCACTGTATGCAGATGACACCCAGTTATACCTTTCATTTAAATCAAATGAAGTTTCTCCGATGTTGTCTTTAATTAGTTGTGTTAGTGAATTAAAGGAATGGATGAATGAGAACTACTTGTCTTTAAATACAGATAAAACAGAGATGTTAATTGTTGGAGGGAATGACGCTGATCACAGCAATATTTTGTCGTCATTTAACTCAGTTGGAATCCCAATTAATTTTACTGAATCAGCCCGCAATCTAGGAGTTATCTTTGACTCTAGCATGTCATTTAAAGCACATATTACAAAGTCGTCTTAAAAATGTTAGGAAATTAAGGCGCTTTCTAAATAAACAGGATTGTGAGAAATTAATTCATGCATTTATCTCTAGTAGGATTGACTACTGCAATGCGGTGTTCACTGGCTGTTCAAACTGTTCTCTATACAGCCTCCAGTTAATCCAAAATGCGCTGCAAGAATTATTACAAGAACAAGAAAATATGAACACATAACCCCAGTTCTTAAATCTTTACACTGGCTCCCAGTTAAGTTTAGGGCAGATTTCAAAATCCTCCTTTTAACATATAAAGCATTAAATGGCCAAGGTCCGCTTACTTGTCTGAACTTATCATGACTTACAAACCTGAGCACATTAAGATCTCAAGATGCCGGTCTGCTTAGGATTCAAAGGATTAATAAAATAACAGTGGGAGGTCGAGCTTTTAGTTACAGGGCCCCTAAACTGTGGAATGGTCTTCCTGCTTCCATAAGAGATGCCCCTTCAGTCTTAGCCTTTAAATCCCGGCTGAAGACTCACTACTTCAGTTTAGCATATCCTGACTAGAGCTGCTGATTAACTGTACATACTGCATCTCTGTTGTTAGTCATTAGCACTATAACATAAGTAACATGATAATTATATTTGAATACTAACCCTCACCTATTCTGTTTCTTTCTCGGTACCCAAATGTGGCATTGGTGCCACGCCCACCTGCCAAGTTGTTTGCCTGCCTATGGTAAAGTCATCCCTGATGGAGGATCACAGGAATCATGGGAAAGAGGGTCCCTTTCATCGGAGCAACGTTTCAGCCGTGGCATGGCCAAATGGGAGGCAGCTAGATGGATGAGGTCTCCAGGACTCTAAAAATATCCAAACCTAATTATGTCATATCATCTACTGTGATACCATACTTCTAAAATTTTATTATTATGCTGTCTTAAGGAATTGTTCTGTTGTGTATATTGTATTGTATTGACCCCTACTTTTGACACCCACTGCACGCCCAACCTACCTGGAAAGGGGTCTCTCTTTGAACTGCCTTTCCCGAGGTTTCTTCCATTTTTCCCTACAAGGTTTTTATTGGGAGTTTTTCCTTGTCTTCTCAGAGAGTCAAGGCTGGGGGGCTGTCAAAAGACAGGGCCTGTTAAAGCCCATTGCGGCACTTCCTGTGTGATTTTGGGCTATACAAAAATAAACTGTGTTGTATTGTATACATCGTGATTTGAGTGTGAAAACATAAACATTTCTGTTTATTCATTTATACGTGAGGCCCCATGAAGTCTAAACAAAACAACGACCACTTTATCAATAACATATAATCAACTATTCTGGCCTCTTAACAGCCAGAAGAAGCCAAATGCCAAAAAGTGGATAGAGAGCTCAGGTGTCTGGCCAAGGACCTGCCCGGACAGAGTCGCTTACTCCATCAATGCGCAGGTAACTCTGAAGGAGTGGAACAGCAATTGAGGAGGCATCTAAGAATATGGGGTTCACAGAGAGGACAAGGGAGAGAAGAAGGTGACTCAGAGAAACAGGAAACCTGCTGGCATGGTGAAGAAGTTCTAAAGGATCAATGGTGTATTGTTTTTTATTTTTTGGTTGCACTGATTTTATTACTCTGCTTAGTATGATGTCATCATTATTTGATCGGGCCTCATAAATACTTGCCTTCTGTTTTCTCCTACTTACTTTCTCATGAAGGTATCAGCTCCAGTACACTTTGCTTGGGTCCTTTTTAACTTCTAGGCAGGCTTCATCTACCTTTGTGATCAATACGAGCACAGGAATGCCTGCAGGGTAACAGAATAAAGTCCATGTAAACTGTACATCTACCTGCTATTTCTCACATCATCTCCATCTCACTTCATTTTATCTTTCAGAACGATTGTTTCTTTTACTTGAGCAGCCTGCTTCATCTTAGTTGTCTCTAGTGAGACTGAGGCCGATCTCCTTCAGTGATGTGTTTTTTTTTACTTGTGTTTTCTCTGCAAAACCTCACGACAGATCATAAAATAGCAAACTACACTGAATAATGTTTGGAGTTCAGTTACGGCAACCAGTTAGTTTCTAATTCACAGCAAAGCAGATCCTGCCATCTATGACTTCATATCTATGCGTAAACTTTATTAAGTAAGCAAAATAGGAAGTTTAGATGAGTGAGAAAGTTTATATTAACCCACTTAAAAATGTGCATATAATCAGGGGCACATTTACAATGTATAAATCAACAAGGACATTCAAATAAATGAGTACAACCACAGCAGGACCCTAAAAATGAATTAAGAAAATTCACAGATACTGATGCTGATATAGAGAGAGTGATGGGTAAGAAAAAAAATCAACACAGGATAGGAGGCAGAAAGAGAAACATCAAAAAAAAAATACTGTCACATTTACTAGAGGATCATCTTTAATGTAAAAATGAGCACACGCCACCAAGTATACCGGTAGTCAATCTCTTGGAAACCCCACGTGCATCTACCACCTGTTGTAGAGACCTGACTGATAGTTGCCACCCCTGTCAGGACCACAATTACAGCAGGTCAAGGTGGTAAGGGACAGAGGCAGGGCTCTACCAGGTTCTGACAACATTAAAGAGACATGCCCTGGTAACTGTAACTCGAGTTATTCTGCCAACATGACAGCACAGGCACACCTAGAGAATGGTATGCCTTACTTGTATGTGGGCTAACCAGGTGTTCTGCAGCGTGGGAGCACCAGCAACTAAGAGAAGCAGGCCAAGGTGAGAAAAACTTCAAACTTCGGGCCACATAAACCATAAAAGGAAACATAAGGGACCACATTGCATCATTGGGAAAGTCCTCGGATGGGCAGAAAATGTCTACAGGATGGGTTTTAAGCCAAATATTTAGATCATGAAGTTAAAAAGAGAGTTGGGGAACACACTTGATTGGTGGGTGGAAAAGATGTCAGAGTTAAAGAAACAGAAAGACAGAGCTGGGGTGTTTAGTGTTTGAGGCACAATTTGGGGATGAAGGCAACTGGACAAGGCACACTGTGGATGGTTGGGAACCATGAACCTGTTTTAAAAAGGTCAAGGGGCAATTATTGTTTGGTTTCTTCCTTTCTTTACCCTCTCCTGTTATAATTTACTGCATTTAATACAATTCTTTTTCTTGAACATTATGTGCTCCTCAACATTATTCTGGCTTGAGAAGACATATAAACAAGAGGTAGTTACATGCATCTGTCAAATTTACTATATTATGGGCATTTTCAAGAAACTGTATGCAAATCTCAACTGCCCATCTTCGTGTCCCTCTTGTAAAAAGGATGACCCATTCCACCTTAAGGGAGACCACACAAATCATATTTTGAGACAGTAGGCCATGATTGATCAATTATACCAATGCAAAAACTGTAGATAAATTGCAAATGTGCCATAAAAATACAATATCCAGGTCTCCTAGCAGTAATAGCAATCTTTATAGTCCAGAACATAAATGAATATGAGTTTCATTAGATGAGCATCAGTTTCACCAACATATCTGTGGACATTCAATGCTCAATTTTCACTTCACTGAACAAGATGATATAATTAATTTAAGACCAAATGAAAATGGAGAAACACACAGTGAGTACATCACTGCAAATTGACACATTTCTCCAGATTTGATGTCACTACACTGGTTATTGACTTTAAAAATCTGCTTATGGTTTATAAAGCCTTAAATAATCTCGCTCCATCTTATATATCGGAATGTCTGACACCTTATATTCCAAATCGTAACCTCAGATCCTCAAATGAGTGTCTCCTTGGAATTCCAAGAGCAAAACTTAAAAGAAGTGGTGAGGCGGGAATTGCCAGGCTGATACAGCAGAGCACTTTAAAACACTGCTGAAAACACATGACTTTAACATGGCCTTCTCATAACTTCACTTTAATTTAGTCCTGATACTCTGTATGTTCAATTCATCATAATGACTATTCATGGTGGCTCTAAAATCCATACTGACCCCTACTCTCTCTTCTGTTTCTTTTTCCGGTTTCTTTGTGGTGGCGGCCTGTGCCACCACCATCTACTCAAAGCTTCATGATACTCCAACAATGATGGACGAAATGCAAGTAGCCTGTATGACCATCATCATCAAGTCCTTCTGTGAGAACCGTAAATACAAAGAGGTCTGTTTCATTTATGTGAGGTAGAATGCCCAGAAGGGGACTGGGTGGTCTCATGACCTCTGAAACCCTGCAGATTTTATTTTTTCTCTCCAGCCGTCTGGAGTTTTTTTTTTTGTTTTTTCTGTCCTCCCTTGCCATCGGACCTTACTCTTATTCTATGTTAATTAGTGTTGACTTATTTTTATTTTTTACATTGTCTTTTATTTTTCTATTCTTCATTATGTAAAGCACTTTGAGCTACATTTTTTTTTGTATGAAAATGTGCTATAAAAATAAATGTTGTTGTTGTTGAAAATGATCTACCAGTAAAGGACCACATCTGAGAAAATACATGCTAACAATTAGTCGGATTTACTTGGCACTGTTCATTGGGAGCATCACTATAAAGTTCTTCATGAAACCTCTGACAAGGTGAAACTATAGAAAGCATGCTTGGTGCTGGCCAGTAACGACACTCACATGGTCACACCTGTTCACTTACTGCACAAGGTGTGTAAATAGAAGATTACTGTTACATACAACTGGAAAGACAACTCTGACTAATGGAGGCCTGGTAGAGTACAACACTATAGGGAAGCACAGAATGGCACTCTTCATTTAATGTGTGGAAAGGCTGCATACTCCTCTCACTGGCTCATTTGTCTCTTTTCACATGTTTGCCCCACCATGCTCAGCCAAGCCGCAGTTACTCACCCATTTCATACACGTCAGACCGTATGTTCTGAAACTTCTGTCGTAGTCTGCTATTTATGAGACTCATTTTGCCGGCATCAATTACAAAGACAACGCAGTGCACCTTATCTCCCAGACTGGGCTCATGTCTGTAGCGAACATCATGTCCAGTTATTGGTGCTGTGGGTTTGAACTGGAGAGAAATAGTCAGTTTACACACGACAGTCACAGGGCAATCAGACATATATATAGTACTAGCAAAATACCCGCAGCGGCAAAGTACTGCCTTAAAATTTTTTTTAAGAAGAAAATTAAACCTTTTTAAACTGAGGGAAAATATACCAATACTTATTTGTAAGGATCTGTTTGTATGCCACATTGTGAGTTCGGCCCTCCGGTTGTAATATGACGAAGCTGTGCGCTGAGCTTACTCTTGAGCATACAACGTACAGTTGGCCATGTGAACAGTAATCTTGTCTCAAATCTCGTGCAATATGTAACACAGAGAATGGAAAAGGCAGGTGCCATCTCCGTGCATGGAAACCACTCAGTATGTGACAGTTCTTTGATCGATGGTGATCACCTCGATAGACATGTTAATGGGGGTACAGTTAAAATGATAAAGGAAATAATGTAAAGTAAGTAAGTCTAAAATACCTACACAATAACTATAATCGTAATAAACGAACAATAAAACAGTGGAGAAGCTGAGGATTAAATAAAAAGGCTGTAGTTATCAGCAGGGAGACGTGAATCCCGTGGCGAAGCAAGGAAGGGAATGTAGAGACTGGAGCGACAGACGGCCTTATATAGGCAGGCAGCCAACAACGTGGGAGGCGTTGGGATGGGGGACCCAATGCCGCCTCACACAGTGACCGAGCTGCAGGCTATGGACGTATATATGTACGTAAATAGGATTCAGTTAGAGCTGGAAACCCGCGTACCAAATTACTTGAAGATGGGCCCATAAGTAACAAAGACCGTTGGAAAGTTCAATATGGTGGCCAACAGTGGCGTCATATCACCGAAATAAGTACGTACATTGGTTTCGGTTAGTGTAGCGAAGCCGCCTACCAAATTTCGTGAAGATGGGGCCATAAATAAGAAAGTTCAACATGGTGGACGTTGTCGATCGTTATGACAGTTATGTGTAGAATTTCAAAATGAACACTGCTTAACTTTTGTAAGTAAGCTGTAAGGAATGAGCCTGCCAAATTTCAGCCTTCTACCTACACGGGAAGTTGGAGAATTAGTGACATTGGAAAGTTCGATATGGTGGCCGACATTGGCGTCATACCACCGAAATAAGTATGTACATCGCTTTTGGTTAGCGCAGGGAAGCCGCCTACCAAATTTCGTTAGGATGGGGCCATAAATAAGACAATTCAACATGGCAGATGTTGTCGACCGTTATGACCGTTATGTGTAGAATTTCGAACTGAAACCTGCTTACCTTTTGTAAGTAAGCTGTAAGGAATGAGCCTGCCAAATTTCAGCCTTCTACCTACACGGGAAGTTGGAGAATTAGTGATGAGTCAGTCAGTGAGGGCTTTGCCTTTTATTAGTATAGATAGATTATGTTCTTCAAGGGTGCCTATCCTGTTGTTATTTCTAATTCTTTATACTGTAATGCCCACCAGGCACACAATTGCCAGTTTCTCAGTAGGATTTACATTCTTGAGAACTCATCCTAAACAAATCATCTAAAATTCAGAGTTGCTCTATGTCACATGCAAGTAGACAATCCATTTTTATTGTTTCATCACAAACTGTCCTTGAAGTGCTGAGCAGATCTTTTATAATTAAAGGCAATGCATTCATTTTTCTATTCACACTGGATATTATTTGAATTGAACACATGCACATGTGGTGGCATGACCAGGATATCAAGGCTAAACATAAATTGGAACTGCATCTGGTATTCCCAGTGGAGATTGGCCTGACTTCCATTCTGCCATCAAGAGACACCAGCTTAAAAACTTTAATGTAAATGAGTTAATGAAAGAAAAACAGGATAGAGAAGAATTGAGCAACACCATTAATGGTGAACTCCTTCAGTTATTCCTTTCATTAATAGATTGAGAGGAATGTGGACAACTAAGAAAATCTGCAAAAAAAGAGGCACATTTTTAACAGAACTACATTTTGTCTGGCTTTTGGTCCTTGGTCAGCTATTAAAATTATAATAACTTTGACATTAGTCTATTCTACTATGGACAGACAGTGAACAGATCTTCAGCATGTGCCACACTTTTTTTTATTTGTTCCAGCCTTGCACCCCTTACTATCAGGATAAGTTCAAAACTAATACTCTATCCTAGTGTCACCTCACTCCTTAAATCACCTTGTGGTCTTTCAAGCTTATCCTCTGCTCTTCTAATTGTCACTTTGCGCCACAGAGTGGACTGAATGATACAGTATGTGGTAAAAGAGCAAATGGCTGTACAATGCATCAGT
This sequence comes from Polypterus senegalus, assembly GCF_016835505.1. Classification (NCBI taxonomy): domain Eukaryota; kingdom Metazoa; phylum Chordata; class Cladistia; order Polypteriformes; family Polypteridae; genus Polypterus; species Polypterus senegalus. The sequence continues at coordinate 143,636,168 of NC_053167.1, read as the reverse complement.
GAAAAACAATAGTGGTGACCATCTTAATTGAGACAGTCCATAAACTAATTTGTTGTGACTTGTGATTTGTTTTTCTTGGTCCCCAATATTAACTATTCATTTTTAATAAATCTATTATTTTTTCAGACAATGTTTCCGAATTTTCTTTTATCTCATTTGATTGGAACAATGTCAGTTAAGATGACAGGCAGATCTCACCTTATACAGTGGTGTGAAAAACTATCTATCTATCTATCTATTTGCCCCCTTCCTGATTTCTTATTCTTTTGCATGTTTGTCACACAAAATGTTTCTGATCATCAAACACATTTAACCATTAGTCAAATATAACACAAGTAAACACAAAATGCAGTTTTTAAATGATGGTTTTTATTATTTAGGGAGAAAAAATCCAAACCTACATGGCCCTGTGTGAAAAAGTAATTGCCCCCTGAACCTAATAACTGGTTGGGCCACCCTTAGCAGCAATAACTGCAATCAAGCGTTTGCGATAACTTGCAATGAGTCTTTTACAGCGCTCTGGAGGAATTTTGGCCCACTCATCTTTGCAGAATTGTTATAATTCAGCTTTACTTGAGGGTTTTCTAGCATGAAGCGCCTTTTTAAGGTCATGCCATAGCATCTCAATTGGATTCAGGTCAGGACTTTGACTAGGCCACTCCAAAGTCTTCATTTTGTTTTTCTTCAGCCATTCAGAGGTGGATTTGCTGGTGTGTTTTGGGTCATTGTCCTGTTGCAGCACCCAAGATCGCTTCAGCTTGAGTTGACGAACAGATGGCCGGACATTCTTCTTCAGGATTTTTTGGTAGACAGTAGAATTCATGGTTCCATCTATGACAGCAAGCCTTCCAGGTCCTGAAGCAGCAAAACAAGCCCAGACCATCACACTACCACCACCATATTTTACTGCTGGTATGATGTCCTTTTTCTGAAATGCTGTGTTCCTTTTACGCCAGATGTAACGGGACATTTGCCTTCCAAAAAGTTCAACTTTTGTCTCATCAGTCCACAAGGTATTTTCCCAAAAGTCTTGGCAATCACTGAGATGTTTCTTAGCAAAATTGAGACAAGCCCTAATGTTCTTTTTGCTTAACAGTGGTTTGCGTCTTGGAAATCTGCCATGCAGGCCGTTTTTGCCCAGTCTCTTTCTTATGGTGGAGTCGTGAACACTGACCTGAATTGAGGCAAGTGAGGCCTGCAGTTCTTTAGACGTTGTCCTGGGGTCTTTTGTGACCTCTCGGATGAGTCGTCTCTGCGCTCTTGGGGTAATTTTGGTCGGCCGGCCACTCCTGGGAAGGTTCACCACTGTTCCATGTTTTTGCCATTTGTGGATAATGGCTCTCACTGTGGTTTGCTGGAGTCCCAAAGCTTTAGAAATGGCTTTATAACCTTTAACAGACTGATAGATCTCAATGACTTCTGTTCTCATTTGTTCCTGAATTTCTTTGGATCTTGGCATGATGTCTAGCTTTTGAGGTGCTTTTGGTCTACTTCTCTGTGTCAGGCAGCTCCTATTGAAGTGATTTCTTGATTGAAACAGGTGTGGCAGTAATCAGGAAATTGAACTCAGGTGTGATACACCACAGTTAGGTGATTTTTGAATAAGGGGGCAATTACTTTTTCACACAGGGCCATGTAGGTTTGGATTTTTTCTCCTAAATAATAAAAACCATCATTTAAAAACTGCATTTTGTGTTTACTTGTGTTATATTTGACTAATGGTTAAATGTGTTTGATGATCAGAAACATTTTGTATGACAAACATGCAAAAGAATAAGAAATCAGGAAGGGGGCAAATAGTTTTTCACACCACTGTACATATCTGGAACATGTCCATTAATGACACTTATGATGTCTTCCATAAGGATCCCGTCCTCATTGTTTTCCCGTTCCAAGCCCATTGTGTCACATAGGATGTACGGCAGCCTGTCCCCCCTTTCCCATCATGAACTTGTACTGAAGGTTGGAAGAAAGAATCAGTTGAGAGCAAAAACACCCGTCTTCAGACACAAAAAACTGACAAGCTGTGTTTAAAATGAATGAATGAGGGAGCTGTAAGTGGACATAAAAATGCAAAGTCAAGGAAAGCATGGGAATTGGGAGAATAAAGAAAGAGCACTTGGCAGCCTTGTCCTGCTCCTTGGACACCCCACATGTCCTCTGTGCCAGAGGTGAGCAGTAATTAGGGGAGCAAATGGAAGTGCAGTCTTACTCACACAAGGCACCACTCAAGTGTGGACTCTAGTCCTAGGTGAGATCAAAGCAACAGGTCAGTGGGAGCTCTCAGTTCTCTCCACAGCAGTATATATGCATGTTTGACTTCTGATACATGTTTAGGTGTTTGAGTAGGATAAGAGAGCAGCCTGTGATTCAATCCAAGACACACACTGAGTAGTTATGACCCTCACTGTCATTCATAACATAGCACCTTGTCTTTCACATGAATGGCACATGTGGGGTGGCAAGTTTAGTTTTGGCCATGTACTTCAAATAAGCACAAGAAAGTGTTATCTTGTCACGCCTGGTAGGTGACATGTCCCATAACTCCTTCCATCCTATATGTTATAAGGGCCACGTTGATACCTGATGTGGGGTCTGGAATCAGAAGTGTCCAACAGCATTAAATAAAAGAGATGAAGACAATGAGTGACTGCATGTCCAGCAGAAGGTGATCTGAAGGCCAAAAGGACCTTCATAGTTTGACTTTTCTTTCTTTCCATACTAACCCGGGTGCTCATAGGGGTCACTCCATGCCCACATCCAGCCTGCAGCATCACATGACCTCTGAAGACGCTGTTCACCGAGTTGAAGAAGCTGCTTTTACCAGCTCCAGTCTGACCAATCAGGAGAATTCTGGGCTCTTCCACTGACTCTGTTAGAGTCTCGTAGTTTCTGATGGCTTGTAGAAGTTCATCCTTTACCCTGCTTGTGACAAAGGAAAACAAAGCAGAAAGAGAAGCTGCCAATCCAAAGGAAAACCTGAAAGATTCTCATTCCAAAGTCACTCAGTCATGGTGACAGAAACTCAACCATCCACCTTTAGAAATACAGGCGTATGCCACCTGCTTTTATTCTTTTGTTCCAAGTGTCTCTTTTGACATTAAAGTTTGACTTTTTTGCAGTTTCAATCTGCCTAAACAATGTGAAATTAATTATATTGTATTATAGCTTCTGAACTTGTTCAGCTATTGCCACATTCTGAATTATTTCTGAGGTATTACAAAACATTCAGTCTAGACAGACTATCCCTCATGTTGGACATTTGACAGACTGAGTTAATATCCATCATTGATTACATCTATGAGCTCCTATGCTAACTACTACACCACCAAGCTGCTCCCCGTACTATAAGTCTGCATTTGTGCTCTTCAAAGTATAAATAAGCCAATTCCACTCAAAGGTCTAAGTGACCCAGCTGTTTGATAATCATAGTGGACGACATGCTTGGGCCTTCTTTATGTGTTGTTGCGTTCATAGAAAATACAAAAGTATAACCTTTTGAAGGCACACATACATGTATTCCACTTCTAACACCAATTTTGCTGTGCGGCTACTCATACCAGGATAATGTTTCCCAATTGCATGGAGTAAAATGAACACTGTGACAAAGAACCCATTGGAGAGCACACATAATTTACAAAAATACAATTCAAACATGATAAAGACCAAACTGGGCCTGTGTTTTTTCTTCTCTTTACTGTCCAATTTTGCAGTCCTACCCATCAAATACAATCTCATTGTCAGCTATCTCACCATATTTTCAGATGTTGTGCTGCCTTTGGTCTCCTGCTTTGCCATCAAGTTACAGTACACCATTCCCTGAATAAGAGAATCTGCCACCTGAACTCTTCATCACACGTCCTCTGCATCTCCATGGAGGCTCCTCCTCATCTTTAACGGTCACCCATCTTCCTCCAAATGCAATAAGATACTCACCGTTTACTGAATTCCAGGTTTCTCCAAGGCTTTTCCAGCAAAGGCTTGGGAGGTGGAGGTGGAGGTGGCTTGACCTCTTCTCCTGTTAAAGAGTCAAATTGCACCATTATCACTAGCTGTGAGTGTGTCACATGGGGAAGTGACAGTCACATCACACAGAACCCTGGCTGACAGACTCATGTGGCAGGCACCCAGATGGCATGTCATGCAAGCTGCTGTTCAGCTATACTAAAGCCAGGCTACAGGGCGAAACTTAGCATTAAGACATAAAGAGAGCAGATAGACTCACTAGTTATATTTAATAGCACATCACTGTGCTAATAAAGTATTTTCTTAGATCATTTTTTGTTTGTTTATTTAAGTTGCAATCTTATCATGGAGCATGAGCTGATTACAGCGTGTTGCCGCACCCACCACATGACAAACCACCCAGATCAGGACCTGAGTGTAGACATGCAATGGGTGGCACCTCAGCACCACACTGGAACACTGTGAGGTTTATACAGTGGCTGGGCAATAATCATGTGTGGGCGCTTGTTGGCAGTGCCATGAAAGTACTTTTCTACCAGAAGTATTTAATAACAATTTCCAATGAAATTTCTGGTTAGGCCATTTGAGCCATGGAGAAAGAGACAAGAAAAGCTTTGAAAAATCTGTCCACAAACTCTCATTAGGGACAGATCCATCCTGAGAAGCTGGCCATAAAAGGAGCCAATGCAGAGGTGTTGTGCCTGAGAGAGAGGATAGTAACGATGGAGCAGTCTGAGAGCAGAACTTGAGAGAGCCATTCCTCTGCTTAAATCCCTCGACCAGGGTAAACAGAGTCTTGGGAACGATCAAGGAGTCTCATTTATAAAGAAAGTGAGGTTCAAAATGTGCATACAGAACTTCCCAAACAAATGTTGGGATTTGTAAAAGAAAATCTGACGAGAAAATGTGCAGTTTTTAAGGCAATTATAACCCATGAGTAAAAACATTTGAGAAAAACTTGGAAACTATGACATTGTTGATCAAACTGTGAAGTGCAGGTAGACCAGCCAAATGACGACTCAGGTGTATAATAATTTATATCACTAAGCCATTATTAAAATGTGCTTTGACGTGACAGCTTAAAAATGATGAATATGATGTATAGACTATATTTTCATTCCCTTTTAAGATGGCCAATGCTTCACATTTGCATTGAAGAACATTTGTGGTGTTTCATCAGTTTATATCGGCTACTTGTTGTCACTTCTCAGGGAACTGGCTGACAGGTCAGGAATATCTCAGCCAAGCCTCACTCCATCATGCTCGTTGTACTGCATTACCTGAAGAAGGGGCCTGTTGCCTCGAAAGCTTGCATATTGCAATCTGTTCAGTTAGCCAATAAAAGGTGTCATTTTGCTTGACTTCTCACTACATTCATAATGGCTAACATGGTACACCTCCGTACTGGCATCCATCCATCCATTTTCCAACCCACTGAATCCGAACACAGGGTCACGGGGGCCTGCTGGAGCCAATCCCAGCCAACACAGGGCACAAGGCAGGAACCAATCCCAGGCAGGGTGCCAACTCACCGCAAGACACACACCAAGCACACACTAGGGCCAATTTAGAATCGCCAATCCACCCAGCCTGCATGTCTTTGGACTGTGGGAGGAAATCCAGGCAGACATGGGGAGAACATGCAAACTCCATGCAGGGAGGACCTAGAAAGCGAACCCGGGTCTCCTAACTGCAAGGCAGCAGCGCTACCACTGCGCCACCGTGCCGCCCCTGCTGGCATAATCAGAGAAATTTAGTGCACTCATAGTGCTTTAAGCACACCCAGTGAGAATGAAGCTGCTAAGCTGGTACATTCCATTAACACACAAGCCGTCTGTGATGTAAAGAAGAGACTGACCAGCGTTGTGTGTTCATGGCCTGGACCTACCAGTGATTCACTTATTTTAAAGTATTGTAGCTTTGGCAGATGTGATGGTGCTGTAGATGGCTGAGGGTTTGTTGGTAAGGCTGAATGCCCAGTGCTTCATATGGCCAGTACTATTTATTGCAACAACAATTACGCCATTACATGTGCCAGGTGATAGCAGCCACCCACTCAGAAGCTGGCACCTTAAACCATTTCTGGACCCCCAGAACGCAGAGGAGAGGTGCTATAATTCTGCACATGATCTTGCGCGCTAAGTTGCAGAGCACAGCCAGATGTTCTTGAATGCAGGTGGGGGGTCTCAACACGTCAGGTGGGACGCTGCCCTACCAGCCAGTAAACATCAGCCGTATCTCGATTCCATTTCTGAAAAGCTAATTAATATCAAGGTGTGTTCACATATGTACATGTGCAATATGATTTATTAAGGTACATTACAAAGAAATGTGCATTCAGCAGGTCTTGTAGATCGGATTTTTTTAAGTACATGCATTTTCATGTTTTTTTAGTGTGTGTATATTTTCACAATCAAATCCACACAAAGTTTCATAAATGAGACCCCTGGTTTGGTTTGGCTCAATGAGTGCAGAACGATGTTTGCATCTGACTCCAAGTGAGAAGTGTGTGGTGGATTCGGTGGCATAAATGGAGTTGCATGGAAAGAGCTGAAGAAGATGGCGACAGTGTTGGTGGGTAGCCAGCTAAGGAGATGAAGTACAGTAAACCTTGTCTGAGGAAATGAGGGAAAGACCCTGCATTTCACAATGCATTAGAATTCTAGCAACCATATTAATCATAAAATACCAGCCGCGCAATTGGCAAAAATCACACATTGTGAAGATTTATCAATTTATTGTCATTCAGTACAACCACCAAAAGATATCTCAACATTAACATGACATATTCAACACCGAAAGCAGACATGTAAATGAATATTCATACTTTTCCATGATGTTTTTTTCTACAAAGTGCTAAACCTTATTGTATGTAAGTAAGAAACCAATTCATGGTCATGACATTGACAACTTCATACCCCCTTTAAATTGCATTACAAAAAAATCAAGAAGGGTCTGCTTTTAAAGGGTTTAGGCTTCAAGCGCTAAAGAAGAACAGAAAAGGTGAGGAGACACATGAATGGGGAGAACACTGCAGGACTCAGGGACCTTCCCAAAAAACTTGGAAATAGGAACTAGGTGCTACAAAAAGTTGATAGAAAGAAAGAATTAATATTTTAATAAGACACTAAAAATTTTGATTAGGATGATGTACTAACATGGAAGTTCCTCTGGTTGTTATTTTGGTTCACCTACACTACGAAGTTTTAATTAACTACAGAACGAGTGTGAAGACTCGGTATGTCTGTTTACTGTGTACAGATTTACCTGCATGTGGACAGCGGCCTTTAGCAAAGCACTTACTAGCCTGGCATTAGCTGATCCAACAGTTCTCTTCAGAGTGTCTTTCAACACAAGTGCCGCTTACCAAAGCAGGGTGCCCTCTCACTGCATTGTTTTCTTTTAAGGTGATTCTTCTCACCCCTTAACCCCTGTGGGACTATGGAAATCATCCACACGAGGTGTTCTTAACACTAAACCTTGGTACTTCCAAATAACAGGGACTCGCTATTACATTAAAGCCAAATTAAATAACATAATAAACCAGTAGTAGCAAAAGTACGAAATGTATTTGAAAAGAGTCTTATTGATCAGTACGTTTGTAAAAATATAGATGATGAGGTTCCTAATGGCAGGGCCCTTGAAGCCTAAATGCTGAGCTCCATAAAATGTTTCTCCAATATGCAACAGTCTTTTATCTGCCATTTCAGTTGGAAGGAAAACATCTTGTCTGGGTGATGGAGAAAATCATCTTTGTCTTCTTCTTGAGTTATTTCTGTGCAGTATGTATGCCAAACTTAACTCTCACAATTACAGTTAACTGTGATAAATAAATGACAGATAATCTTACAGCTACTGTCCTATTTACATTACAGAATTGTGTTCTCTTCCCAGGCTGATACCCAGGCTAAACTTAGTTAACCCAAACTAATAAATATGGTTGCTTCACATTCCAAAAATTGTAACTGCTAATCTGTTTTAAAGATGTGATGTAAAGTAATAAAGTTTAAATGAGATCGCTAGCAATGAGGTACCATCACAAGACCACAGACTGGACACTTATTGATAGGGAAGGAACTCAGCAATTTGGGAAGTCACTGCTCCTCTGGATTAAGTGGAGTCAATTAAACTGATTTGGGCATGTTGTAAGGATGCCCCCCCCCTCAATGAGAGGTTCCCCCGTAGCTGCTCCGGGCACACCCAACAAATCAAAGACACTGCTGCAGACCCAGGATATGATGGAGGGATGATATTTATCGGTTGGATTGTGAACACCTGAGAAAACCTAAACAAGAGCTGGAATCTCTACCTGGGAACAAGGACTGCTCCCACTGCCACCCTCATCATGCAACATGGTGTGAGAAAATTATGTTGTTTTGCTTTTTTGCAGCCCAGCCATCAAGAGACAGGACACCGAGGGCACAATTGTATGCTTCAAAGTAATGAATCCTTCAAGCTAACTCAGTTATCAGAAGATAATTTCAAAGTGAACAAATGGCAGAAGATCATGGCAAACAGGCCAAGAAAATGACAGACCTGAACATCCGGTAACATGAGTTATTTTTTCTATTCAATAAAATGAAGTTTATCGTGGCACTCCAGAGTGGGGATGTGTTGCATGATCATCAGACACACAAGTTTGAATTTCACCCTACTTTATACATTTGAAACTATGTCTACTACTGCAAATTATAAATTCTAAATTTAAACATTTCTATCAGACCTAAACCAACACCGCTATGTCTACACCATGAACATTAGCTTACAAATTACCACCTACTCAAAGCATCCTGATGCACCAACATTGATGGACTGAAAGCCAGAAGTCTACATGACCATCATCATCAGGTCCTTCCATGAAAACCCTAAATACAAAGAGGACTGTTTCATTTATGTTAGGTAGATTGCCCAGAGGGCACTGGGCGGTCTCGTGGTCTGGAACCCCTGCAGATTTTTTTTTTTTTTTTCTCCAGCTCTTGGAGTTTTTTTTTTCTGTCCACCCTGGCCATCGGACCTTACTTATTCTTTGTTAATTAATGTTGACTTATGTTTATTTTTTATTTTGTCTTCTATTTTTCTATTCATTTTGTAAAGCACTTTGAGCTACATTTTTTTGTATGAATATGTGCTATATAAACAAATGTTGATTAATTGATTGATTGATTGATACTAAGAATTGATCTTACAGATACTGAGCTTACATTTTTTCTTCTTCTTCCTACCATACTTATCTGATCACCAATTCTGCCTATTTTTTATATATATATATAATTTTTGATGCTTCCCTGAACAGATTAAAGTGGGCGCAATGTTTTCATCAACTAAGTGATGCACAGAAGCAATTACTAAGGCAAATAAAATGTTAGGTTATATCATAAAAACTGTTGAATTTAATCAAGGGGTGTTTTATGTCAGTGGTTCCCAAAGTAGGGGTTGATTTCCAAGAAATCAAATACTTTTTTTAAACTTTTTAGAAATTAATTTAATTTTTTAGAAATAACATTTTATCCATAACTAACAAAAGATAAAAACTAGTAGTTAATAGTTACATTTAAAAAAAAAACGTGCAAATTAAAAAGCAATCAGCCTTTCAAATTTCTTTACGTTCGATCGCGATCCCTTAGGTGATTACGACAGGTTAACGACACATCAATGGCGTCAGTTGCAGCAGATCAATTTACAGCACCATGTTAAACATTCCGACATGTGCACGTAACGTGTAGGTAATTTTCATCACTTTATGCTTAGGATGTTATTTTTGTTGAAATGAAACGTTGGTTAATATCGACCATTGACAACGCAGATAGGCCAGCGGAGGAAAGCGGAGAAACACCACCGTCAGAAAGCCCATCGTCCTCAGGTACAGAAAGACACCGGAGTGTGCATAAAGAGGACATCCATAAACAGTCGGCTCAGCCTTACTCCAAGAGTCGAAATTATCGAGAGGAATTTATCCAGTATGGATTCACATGCATCATCGTCAATAACGTACAGCATCCCCAATGTGTGGTGTGCACTGAGGTGCTTGCACATGAAAGCCAAAAGCCTGTAAAAATGCTACGACACTTGAAAAATAAGCACCCCTCTCTTGCTACTAAACCAGTAGATTTTTTCCGGCGAAAGGAGCGAGAGTTACAAGGCCAAAAGAAAGTCCTAACTAAACAAACAACAATCCCCGCAAAAGCTCAACAGGTATCATATGAGGTGGCATATTTAATTGCACAGGCAAAAAAGCCACACACGATCCTCCAAGCATTGTGCCCACCCATCTCATTAGGTGAGGTGCTTTGTTAAAATTAAACGAATGAGTAAATAACAATTTTTTAAAAAGTTATATGGTTGTTAGAGCGTTATGTTCTTTTTTATTGTCATGCTCTTGTTTGGATAGGATATTTTGTTGAAATTAAACAAATGAGTAAATTACTATTAAAAAAATTATATGGTGGTTAGACCATTGTGTTTTTTCGTGTTGTCATGCTCATGTTTGGATAGGCCTATTGGCGCATGTGCACCGTTGCGCGCAACATTTGTATATTTTAACCACTTCCGAGGATAGTGGGGGGTCACGAGTCACTGGCACGGTTATTTTGGGGGTCGTGAACTGAAAAGTTTGGGAACCCCTGTTTTATGTAATGCAGTAGTAAGATCACATCTGGAGTACTGTGTACAGTTCTGGGGCCTCATGTATAAACGGTGCGTACGCACAGAAGTGTGTAAGAACTTTTCCACGTTCAAATCGTGATCTATAAAACTTACACTGGGCGTAAAGCCATGCACTTTTCCACGGTACCTCATACCTTGTCGTACGCAAGTTCTCCGGTCGGTTTGGCAGACTGGCGGCACCCAGCGTCAAAGCAGTGCTACTGTTCCTGTATGGTTACTCCTTATTTTCCTGATGCGGCTTTATAAATACACTGAAACTAACCGCATATTGTTTATTAGTGTAATGCACCTGATTGTAATTAACTTGTAACAATATAATGGTCCAGGGAATAGCCATAGTATTCCAAATACCATAACTGCTTTAGCGTTGTTACTCTCACTGCACCTTCTTCTTCTTCTTCTTTCTGCTGCTCCCGTTAGGGTTGCCACAGCGGATCATCTCTTTTTCCATGATCCAATCCAATGATGGATAGATTAAAAGCCAGAAGTCTGTATGACCATCAATATCAAGTGACTCTGTGAGAACCCTAACTACAAAGAGGACTATTTAATTTATGTTAGGTAGAATGGCCAGGGGGGACTGGGCGGTCCCGTGGCCTGGAACCCCTGCAGATTTTATTTTTTTTCTCCAGCCATCTGGAGTTTTTTTTTTTTTCTGACCACCCTGGCCATCGGACCTTACTCCTTTTCTATGTTAACTAATTTTGTCTCATTTTAATTTCTTATTTTGTCTTTTATTTTTCTTTTCTTCAGTAAAACACTTTTTGTATGAAAATGTTCTTTATAAATAAATGTTGTTGTTCCATATTACTCTCACTGCACAACTCAGAGTATTTACTTAACTGTATCTGAGTGTGAATCACTGCAGCAGCTGATCGAAAAGAGAATTATCGGGATACAGAATTAAAAACACGCTACCTCAGCCACGGCAAAACGTTTCAAAGCCTTTCCTGTACAGACCTCGCGGTTCAGAAACAGTTTCATCCCAAGACCTTTAAACGCACTCAATCAATTGCTCCTTGTAGAACTGTTTGTACTTATACAGTAAGTACAATCACCCCACTGTAAACTTGCACTATAGTTATAATATCACACAACCTGAGCCACTTTATAAAGCGCGTATTTACATATGATGACAATATCATTTTTAAGATGAAATGCAGCAAAATATGTTTATTATATTATAAAGGTAAAACTTTAACTTCATTTAAATAATCCATATTCTTCACTGGGACCGGCGTGAAGGATAGAATAATTAAACATGTACTACGAAGATAGTTAAATGTTCCTTAAACGTTTTGAAGAATCAGCGCTGTAAGCTCACAGATGGCTTAACGTCTATTACCGAGCTGATTGTGTGTCGATCGGTTACTTGGAAAAAGAAAAGCAAGGACTGCAGGGGCGGCCATGCCAATATATACTGAATATAAAACAGAAAGAGAAAATAACGACACAGCTAAAAACACAGCGATAAATTTCGACAAAAGTTAAATGCCTGTGTCATGAGCAACGGACGTGGCCATCCACCGTGCATAAGATACCATATTGACATTGGCGAGCGAAGGGGCCACCGATTCTTTCTCTGCCTACAGCTGCCCCTGAGTACTGCTGCAATAAATTATTTCATTGAAGGTCACACACAATCACTGCGCCGTGAAATCCATGTTTAATAACATGCTTTAACTCCTTTCATCATGAAAATAATATCACGTATACATCTCAGTATTTTAGTTATTCAGAGAGTTGTAATATCACAAATGTAATGGATTCTGTGTCCAGTCGGAGGAAGAGAGCCGGTTTAAGAAGCAAATAGTGATTCACACACATAGAGCACATAGAAGATCACATACAAAACAAAGCATTTAACGTGCTACTTTAATTACAATGTGATTTGAGAAACTGGTTAATTAGATTTTAAGATGATGTTTATGATGTTATAATTTAATGACAAAATAAACTACATGATTCAAGTGGAAATTTCGAGACGAAGTTGACATTTTGTGCTTTTTTCCCACTGTGTGCCTAATTTTTTTTTTGTCTGTACCCTAATAAGCTTTTATATGACACTCAGACGGTGGGCTACAACTCACCTCTTCAGGGCGACTTTGATATCTGAGCTTTCAAGTTTCTCCAACACACTATGTCACTCGATCAATTTCCTTTTGTTGATTATACCACGGCTTAATTAAACAAATAGTATGTTTTTCCTTTGCCTCCACTTGGTATTCGCTGAAATTCTTCTATTTTCCCCTGTGCTTTTGCCATTGTCTTTTCACAAAAAGCTGAGCTTAAGGGCGATTTATATTGATTTGCATATTCAAAGAGGTGTAATTCTGGGAGGAGTTGGGGCGGGACATAAGGCGCATGCATGAGCGTTAGTTTTCACGCTGACCGGGATTTATGTAGCGGACTAACGTGGAAGTTGGAGTATGCACAGATTCCTGCATCTGGATTTTTCTGTGTATAAGCACATTTCGGTTTTTGTGCTTATGCCATGTTATAGTGCGAATTCTACGCACGTCGTTATGCATGAGGCCCCTGGTCACCATACTACAAGAAAGACAGAGCGGCACTTAAAGCTGTGCAGAGGAGAACAACCATGTGCATCATGGGATTTAAGGACATGACCTACTGTGACAGACTCATTTAATTAAACCTGTTTAGTCTGAGCAAAGAAGACTGTGTGGGGACCTCATCCAGGCATATACAATTCTCAAAAGCACTGAAAAAAGAGTAGATCCAACAACATTCTTTCAGCTTAATTGTATACTCAAGGACATGAGTGGAAATTAAGGGGAAGTGCATTTAGGACTTCAACCAAGAAGCATTTCTTTAAGCAAAGAGGTGTGGGACTCTGGAACAAACTACTGTGACAACCTCAACAACCTTAATAAAGGATCGGGAGGAGATATGGGGTTTTCTTAGCTATTAGCTGTGGTGAACTGCACATATACAGTGTCACACACGTGTGAGTAGGAGGCAGCTAAAGGGCTTAAGTGAGGCTCTTCGTAGGAAAAGGCAGGTTCTGCATTCAGAGCTCAACCTCTTAACAACCAAAGAAACTGAAAACTAATTTTTAAATCAAGACATCATTACTATGAACACGGAGAGAAAGTTAATAAGCTATTAGCTCAGCAAATCCACAAGCAAGAATTCTGCAATGCAATCCCAGCAATCACCAACATGAACGAAGATAAAATTATTGAACAGAAAAATATAATGCACACATTAAGAGACTACTATAAATCCTTATATTGTACTGAGTTTAAAGAAGACAACACACAATCTAATGCATTTCTGGATACATTACAGATACCACAAATAGATACACTTAGTGCAGAGGAACTGGATAAACTTTTGGCGCTGTTAGAATTACTAGATGCCATAAAGTCACTTCAAAGCGGGAAAGCAGCAGGCCTTGATGGCTACCCTGTTGAATTTTATAAGAAATTCTCCACTCAGCTAGCTCCCCTCTTATTAGCAGCATTTACAGAAGCTAGAGACAATCAAATTCTACCTCAAACTTTTTGCCAAGCATTAATCACTGTCTTTCCTAAACAAAATAAGGACTTATTACAATGTGCATCACACAGACCAATTTCACTTCTGAATAAAGATGTTAAGATACTCTCCAAAGTCCTAGCTAGAAGGATGGAGAAAGTAGTGCCTTCCATAATATCACAAGATCAAACTGGATTTATTAAAGGCCGACACTTATCTTCCAGTCTTCTACACCTGTTTAATGTAATATACTCACCAGCAAAGTTAAACACTCCAGAGATATTATTATCGTTGGATGCAGAAAAAGCATTTGACATGATTGAATGGAACTACCTTTTCACTATATTAAGAGAAATTTGGGTTTGGCCCGAACATTTATGCATGGATCAAACTATTGTATACCAATCCAGAAGCTTCAGTTTGTATTAACAACTACTTTAAACTTGCATGTGGTACCAGACAAGGATGCCCCTTGTCACTACTGCTATTTGCAATCGCCATTGAACCACTGGCAGTTCACTGTCAAAATGCTTATCAGATAAAGGGGATTATCAGAGAAGGACTTGAACAGAAAGTTTCTCTATATGCAGATGATATGGTACTGTAGATATCAGACCCACAAAATACTTTGCCTGCAGTCTTAACAGCACTTACAGAATTTGTAAAGATCTCTGGTCTCAGAATTAATTTGAATAAAAGTGTACTCTTTCCAGTGAATTCTCCAGCGTACAATATCAGATTGGACACCTCCCTTTTTATCATTGCATATCAGTTTAAATACCTCGGGGTAAACATCACAAGTAAACATAAAGCTCTTTATCAAAAAAATTCGCCATCTGTATGGAAAAAATTAAGCAAGACATGAATAGAAGGTGAACCCTTCATCTCACTCTAGCTGGAAGAATTAACGTTGTTAAGATGAGTATTCTTCCTAAGCTTCTCTTTTTATTTCAAAACATTCCAATATACATCAATAAATCATTTTTTAAGCAATTAGACCTAAGGCAGAAGGAGGCATGGCACTACCTAACTTTCAGTTTTATTACTGGGCAGCAAACATACAAGCTATAAAAACCATGACACAAGTAGATGAACATACACAGGCTTGGTCTTCAATAGAATTAAAATCCTGCAGTACATCTTTATATTCCCTGCTTTGTGCCCCAATAAATGCAAGTTATCAGCAATATACTAATAACCCAATTGTGCTTCACTCACTCAGAATATGGAACCAACGTAGAAAGCATTTTAAGATGGAGAATCTTTTATCTGGGTCACCTCTGCATGAGAACCACATTTTTCAACCTTTGCAAACATATTTAGTTTTTAATATCTGGAAAACATTTGGGATTAAATTGCTTAGAGATCTTTATATAAATAACATCTTTGCATCCTTTGAAAAAATACATTCTAAATTTAAATTTCCAGCTACACATTTCTTTCACTATCTTCAAATTAGGAACTTTGTTAAACAGAACCTTCCCGATTTCCCTCATCTCGCATCTTCCTCCATACTGGAAAAAATAATGCTCAGTTTCGAGGACTCATTTCGAGGACAGCATTTCTGCAATATATAAAATTATTTTACAGTCCCTTTCAAAGATCCAGAAGGACAATGGGAAAAAGATCTCTCACTCAACATATCAGAAAAGGAGTCGAAGGTAGCAATGCAGACAATCCTCTCAAGCTCCACATGCACAAAGCATATAATTATTCAACTCAAAATTATATATCGAGCACATCTGTCTCACTTAAAACTGTCCAAAATGTTTCCAGGGCAAGATCCAACCTGTGAACGCTGCAATCAAGTCTCAGCCTCACTGGGTCACATGTTTTGGGCCTGCACCAAATTAACATCATTCTGGACAAAAAATTTTAAATGCCATCAGACAGCCATGGTGTCACAATCCCTCCTAATGCACTAAAAGCTGTGTTTGGTGGACTCACAGAGGGGCTGAAAGCAGAGAAGGACAAACAAACTGTGATTGCCTTCACTACATTATTGGAATGTTGACTTATTTTGCTAAACTGGAAGAATCCTAACTCTCCTCTTTTAAGTCAGTGGGTAACTGATGTTTTATACTATTTGAAATTGGAAAAAAATATATTCTCAATTAGAGGATCTGTACAGAACTGTTTCAAAACCTGGCAGGATCTAATCAATAATATTTTAGAATAAGCTCTTAAAGCAATTCAATTTATGTATTTTTACAAGCTTTAAGTTTTACTCCATTGGCCATGCTCTCTTTCTCAGGGGTGGGGGTTGATTTGTTTTCAATTGTATTTAATGTTAAAATTAATCTATTTGTATGGATTTATTACAATAAAATCAATAAAATAAATAAATACATAAAGTGCTTAAGTAATTGCAATTCTGCACCAGACCAGGGCGTGGTGAGGTGCGCTGACTGTCTCTCTCAGTTCCTTGCAGACCATTCTCAGGAAATCCAACCGGCTTCCGGCACCTCTGATAATGTCACTTCTGGTCTGTCCAACGATGATAAAGTCACTTCTGGTCCCGGTGCCTATGATGATGTCACTTCCTCCATCAGCCTTTAAAGCTGCCATCTTTGCATCTACTGATCTGTTCTGTTTTGGACTCTGTTCTATGCAGCCAGGAAAACAATATACAGGTGGTTACCCCAAACCTCTATACTGTAATGTCTGTGATTCATATATTCAAATTGAATATAGTTAGTTGATAAGCACTACAGCTCCCATGATGCTTTGAGACAGGAAACGGGGGATTGTTGGAATAAGTAATAAATGTGCGTTGCATTGAGTAACCCCTTTGAGTCTGGACTTTATTAATCAAGCAAGACCCAGGTGGCATGACATGGTGTTAGAAGTGGACTTAAAGTAAAGACAGCATTAACAGCCTCCTTGATGAATGATAAAAGAGAAATGTCAAAGTTTAATGCACCTGAGCCATTTGATTTCAGTCAGCCAACGGCGTGGCCAGCTTTGATTCAGTGTTTCTCATGCTTCAGAATTGCCACAAAACTGAACAAAGAAGGATGTGAGTTGCAAGTAAATACCTTAAAACTAGAACTACGAGAGTCTACAAAAAAATCGTAGATCCGGCCCACCTTAAAACCGTTCACACTTCTCCGCCAGCTTCTTTTGTCCTGTAAATGTGCCGATTAAGACGAGCAACAAGCAGCCGGCTATTCCATCCCCCACCGTCGCAGAACATTCACTAAGTTCTCCCAGCTCATGCCTTGCTTGATTATCTGGGAGTGAAGTGGAGTTTTTGAGTGGAAATAATAGATCATTATTTGGAACACACGCATTTCATGTTGGTTCCATTTCTACAATAATCTGTGTAAACACATTGTTAAAACAGAAACTTTGTCATATTTTACTAATAAATGTTACAAAATGTAGGCATAAACTATAGAATGTGTAAAAGCATTAAGTCCAAACATCAAATAAACACTTTCACAAAGGGCTCAAGGACAATAGAATTGGTTTTGTAGCGTAGTGGTAAGAGTCGCTGATTTTGAGTGCAGTGGGCTTGCCGCGACTCAGAGACCAGAGCTCGATTCCCCTCATAGAGAGAAAGTGTTATTTTGTTTTCTTTTTAACCTCAAATGGAAATGCAAACTGGTATGCACTGTCAGTTAATGAGATCGTTATATTTTCATGTGGGATGCTCCTTAAATTTTTTTTTTAAACAATTGAGACTGCAATTAACATAAACAAGTGTCCCAATAACTGTTATTTTTAAGATCCATAACACACAGACAGACAGACAGACAGAGCACTGCATAATAGAGAGACAGACAGGCAGATAAGTCACTAGATATATAAATAAACAGGGAAGGCACATGTAGTGAAAGAAAAAAAAAGATCAACATGTGCGTTGTTCCTGCTGCACCGAATAAGTTCACGCGCTCTAACTCCTCCCCTCCCCCGATCTGACTCGAAGTAACAGTGCAAGTACAGACGCAAACCAAATGTATGTGTGTACTGTACGATATTAACACAAAGAGCAGCTTACTGCTGAAAACGGCAAATATAAGACAAATATAGGAGTGAGTGGGGATTGAACCGGGGACTCTTTATTACACTTGTTTTGCGTCTGTACTTGCGCTGTTACTTCGAGTCAGATCGGGGGAGGGGAGGGGTTAGAGCGTGTGAACTTATTCGGTGCAGCAGGAACAACGCACATGTTGATCTTTTTTTTTTCTTTCACTACATGTGCCTTCCCTGTTTATTTATATATCTAGTGACTTCTCTGCTTGTCTGTCTCTCTACTACTATATCTATCCCAAAGGCAGGTTTTGTTTCAGGCGTTTACCATTTGGAATCTCCTCAGCACCAGAGATATTCTAATGAGAAATGAGCAAACTGTTGCGAGATCACACAGGTACAGAGGTTGTTATGGATTATATTTTAGTATACGGTAAAGACC
This sequence comes from Polypterus senegalus, assembly GCF_016835505.1. NCBI lineage: Eukaryota > Metazoa > Chordata > Cladistia > Polypteriformes > Polypteridae > Polypterus > Polypterus senegalus. The sequence continues at coordinate 143,617,621 of NC_053167.1, read as the reverse complement.
AAGCAGAACATGATAACAATATAGATGTAGTCTTGAGAACAAAACAGGAGTCCTGACTGAAGCTTAACAGAGACAATGTCAGTTCAGTAAGAGTGAACTGCAATTCTTTGAGGACGTTATCAGCAAAGGGTGGTTGGTGAAGCCTGATCCTAACAAAATAAAAGCAATCACTGATATGCCAAACCCAGAAGACATTTCCTAGCTTAGGCAACTTCTAGGCATGGTAAACTATCTGGGTAGGTTTGTACCGGTCTTTCAACAGATATTCATCCCCTAACAGAGCTACTGAAGAAATAGGCAGTGTGGGTGTGGGACGCACCATAACAGCAAGCATTTGAGCGGGTCAAAGAAATGTTATCTTTCACACCAGTATTAGCCTTTTATGACGTGCAGACATCCACAATTGTGTCGGCTGATGTTAGCAGCTACGGCTTAGGAGCCGCATTGCTGCAAATACATGGAAACAGAGCACAGCCTGTGGCCTTTTGCTCTAGAACATTGATAAAGGCAGAGCAGTGGTACTCAAAAATTGAAAAGGACTGTCTGGTAGCGGCATGGGCATGTGAGATGTTTGCCTGTTACCTCCATGGGCTAAGCGAGTTTATTCTGCAGACAGATCACACACCTTAGTCCCATCAATCACGTGTGATCTTGATAAAACTCCCGTGAGATGTCAATGTCTCCTGATGCGTTTGATGAGATTTAATGTAAAAGCTGAGCATGTTCCAGGCAAGTTACTCGTAGTGGCTGACACATTGTCACATAATCCAGTTTGTAATAAAGAATAGACCAAAACAGAGGCAGAGGTGCAGGCCCATGTTGAGTCGGTGATCAAGTCCAGGGTTAGGGTTAGAACCAAAGTTAAAAACAATTAAGGAAGCCACCGAGAAAGACTCTGAAATATGCAAGGTAAAAGAGTTTCTCAGCAATGGCTGGCCACATAATGTGCCATATGAGCTGCAAAGGTTTCATGCGGTAAGGGTATCTTTAACAGAAGCTGAGGGCTTACTCTTGTATGAGGATAGGATTGTCATTCCAGTTGCTCTTAGAGAACAAATTTTAGATTGTTTACATGAAGGACTCTTGGGATAACAAAGTGCAGACAAAGAGCTAAATTGTCTGTATGGTGGCCAGGGATTGAAATAGAGATTCACGGAAAGGTGTCAAGCTGTAACTTTTGCAAAGAACATAAGCCTAGCCAGAGGAAAGATCTGCTTATGTCTCTTGCTTTACCACCAGGTCCGTGGTGTAAGATAGGGGCAGACCTGTGTGAGCTCTCCGGAAAGGATTATCTAGTGGTGGTCGACTATTATCCTAAGGATATAGAGATAGCATAGCTACAATCAACTACAAGTCAGCACATCATTGCTAGAGTTAAAACCATATTTGCAAGATGGGGAATTCCACCAGAACCTTTTACAGACAATGGTACTCAATTCAGTTCCATGGAATTTTCTCAGTTTTGTTTCAATTGGGGTATCAAACATACAATATGTACCCCTAATTTTCCACAGGCTAAGGGCGCAGTAGAGAGAGCTATAGGGATTGCCAAACTCATTTTGAAGCAACTGGACTCCCTACTTAGCCCTTTTAAACTATACAGTTTCCCTACTACACCTACAGGGACAAGTCCTGCCCAGTTGATGCTGGGAAGGCAAACATAAAAGGGTCCCAGTTATAGAGAAGAAAACTACAACCACACATCTTTCTTTTTAAAGAAATAGGTGTTTCTCAAATTGAATGGATGAAAGGATTGGCAAACACAAGGAACTGTCATAAGCCCAACTGATGAGCCACACTCATATTTGGTGCAAACATTTAAGTGCTCAGTACTGCGCCATAACAGATGTCGCATTCAGTCGGTACCAGTGGTGGCAACCGACAGCAAACACAATGAAGGTAGCCCATCTCAACCACAGGAGGATCTTGGTTCACCTGCTACATCGATTTCATTGGAAAATTCTTCATCTACCCCGTGTGTTGGGAACACTCCACAGGGACCTTCACAAGAGTTCAAAGTCACTTCCAGGGTCAGGGTAATCAAACCCTCTGTGCAATATTGTGTATAGCTGTTATGTTATAAATGTTTACGTCTCCACAAAAGAAAGGGGACCTTGTTATGTCCTAAACTGTAAAAATAAATAAATAAATAAACAAATAAAAATTGCAAGTATGTTAAGCTACAAGTGTATTTCTCAAAATGGGGCAGATAAGGTCAGATGTACATATACAGTATATAAATTGTATATAGTTAGTTGATAAGTACTACAGTTCCCATGATGCTTAGGGACGGGAAACAGGGACTGTTGGAGTTATGGGGGTTGCACTGTTGGAGATGCTGGAATATGTTATATTCAGTAACCCATTTGAGTCTGGACTTTATTAATCATACAAGACCAACATGGCATGACATTAGGTAAACAAACAAGCTTGATGGACTGAATGGTCTCCTCTCATTTTTCAAATTTCTTATGTTCATTTTACAAAAGTTGAAATTATCTAGCATTCTGCTGCAATGGTATGTCTGTTTTATGACCACCGCCATTTCAGAGCATTTATATCATGAATTACCATGACGATATTACCCAGAAAAAACTGCAAAGTGTGACCTGTGAGACGTCAGTGGAGTGACACATGCATTTCTGGAACATCTGAGGTTGTGGATAAGTCTTAGTGTTAGTGTGTAAATCTTTTTGATAAACCTTTACCAGGATAAGAACCTCAGTCTTGTTATTAGTTATGTCGAGTTTTGGTTTTCAATTTATAACGCAGATAACAGATCATCTTAACTTCTGATGTTAAATTTGGCTCATCCCTGACTACGTCTCCTTGTCATTTTCATTTAAAACCATAACTGTCCCACTCTGCATCAGAAGATCTGGATAGTCTTGTGCATGTCATGAGTGCGTTCTGATGACCTGAGTCTGTCACATATTGTTGAATCAACTGAAAGTCCACAGGAGTTTATTTTTTGTACAAGACTGACATAATTCTAGAGTTTTGTTTTCATTCGCTGTGCTCTACTAAGTCTTTGCCCTACGGTGTACTTTTATGTCTCTTTAATTTTTCACACTTCTCTGAGCCATGTAGTAAGGTGAAGATCACTATGTAATATACATTTTTTGGTAATATTTATCTAGTATTTGGCTACAGAAGATCAGTCTCAGATTATTCTTAGTGTTCTACAAAGCATAAACCCACCATTACTAATAATCAGACTTACTTGTTCCGAACCAGTACCATGGACTTAAATATTCCCACATGTCTGGTTGGATTGAAAGCTGTGAAGAAGAAAAAAAAAAATCAAGTCAACTTAGTAACAGATTCTCACAAATATATACTGTTAGTTTTGGGAGTGCAACAGTTTGAACATGAGCTAGATGCATGATGACAATAGTAAAATAATTTCTGGCTTGTCAGGTGCAAGGCAATATTTAACATACTGTAATTCTCTTAATTTTTTATTGTTTTTTTAAATATTTAATTTGAGTGGTATGGTTCAGTGGCCCCTAATAACAGCTGTTCTGTCCCCATATAATCCCAGTGACAGCTGTGAGCGCATACTTGGAGAAACATCAGCACCACTTCAGGTGGATGGGGGACTCCGCCAGGGCTGGGCTTTGTCCCTTGTCCTGTTTGTGATATCAAGGCACAGCCAAGGAGGGGATAGGGTCCAGTTTGGTGACCTTAGAATTGTGTCACTTCTTTTTGAAGATGAGGTGGTCATGTTGGCTTCATTGGGCTGTGAACTCCAATATGCATTTGCACAATTGGCTACTGAGTGTGAAGCAGCAAGGATGAGGATCAGCACCTCCAAATCTGAGGCCATATCCTCAGTAGGAAAAAGGTGGACTGTCCTATCTGAGTGGAAGGTGAGTGTCTGCCTCAAGTGGAGGAGCTTAAGTACCTTGGTGTCTTGTTTCACAAGTGAGGGGAAAAAGGATGGTGAGATTGACTGACAAATTGGGGTGGTGAGCACAGATATGCAGTTATTATACCAATCTGTACTATTGAAGAAGGAGCTGTGTTGGAAGGTGAAGCTCAATCTACCTCAATCTATATCCCTATCCTCACCTGTGGTCACGAGCTTTGGGTAATGACCAAAACAAAGAGATTGCAGGTACAGGAGACCAAAGTGGTTTTTCTCCACAGGATATAGGACGAGGAGCACAGACATCTGGAAAAGACTTGGAATATAGCCACTGACCCTCAACATTGAGAGGAGACAATTGAGGTGGTTTGGACATCTGACATGAATATCACCCAGATGCTTCCCTGTGAAGGGTTTTACCAGCACAACTACCTAGGAGGACACCCTGAGGAATTATGTCTCCCCGATGTCTGGGAACACCTTGTGATCCCACAATATGAGTTGGCAAGTGTTGCTGGGGAAAGGGACACCTGGGCTTCACTGCTAAGACTGGTGCCCCCACAACTCGGCTTCAGATAAGCAGTGGAAAAAGAAACAATGAATGACTGAGGATTTCACTCAATGATGTCAGCAGCTTGTTTATTGGTTACAGTTGCTGCTGGGAATTATTTATTGTTAAGAGCTAATCTGAACTTAAAATGGAAATAAAAAAATAAGAATTTCCAGTTTCAGCTTTTGAACTCTTTAGTGATTTTGAATTTTATTTTGCTCTTACATTTTAATGAAAGATAACAACAATTAAACTTAACATTAATCTCTCTGAAGTTGTTTGCCTTTGAGCACTCATTGTTTAAACTGATCAAACCAGTTATGGCATTAAGTAAAATTACTGCCTTATATGTTTTATTTAGAAAAATCACTCTTTCTTCAATGAAATATTCAGGTCATGTGATAAATAACAATATTTATTGTAATATTGCATCATAAACATTCATTTTCTCTGGACCTGCTTCTTTGTGGTGTGGATCAAAGAATGCTATCAGAAAACTTGCCCAACAATGCGGAACACCGTATGTCATACACAGACAATTTATATTCATTAATCAGCAAAATAATATCTTTTGAACATGTCCAACTATGTCCTGGTTCATTGGAGGGGTTATAAGCCAGAAGACGATGGCAAGTTCCCAACTTGAAATGTTTATTGTCTGTGTCTGTACTTTTGATTTTCACATGTCCCATTTTGTATTGTGTAACATTTTTACTTCCTACATGTAATACTTTTCATTTAATGACATTAAATTCCATCTGCCACAAATCTGCCCAAGCCTGTCTTAACGTCCAAATTCCTCTGTGACGATGCCACACATTCCTGAATATCTGCCAATCCACCTAGCTTGGTATCATCTGCAGACTTACCCAGTGTACTGAGTATATTCCTAACCAGGGGAGCATTTCCCAAAAACAATCAATGTTAGTGAAGAAAAGTAAAGGATAATTGAGTTTTTCAAGTGTTTCCCAAAGTCCTTTGTTATTTAACATTAAACAAGCGAGTTTATAGTACTTCTTGGTTGGGCTCCTCCCCAGAAAGGTACAATGTGGATAGCAGGAACATATATTTCAACAGTCAAATCTATATATTGTTATGTGTGTGCACTTGGGAGGCAGCTTAAGGGCTCTTGTGATTGTAGTCAACTGCTGAACCAGAGGTTGGCGCTGTGTTCTAATGCCTTCTCTCTTCCTCCCTCTTCAGAATGGTAGATAGACAGCTATTCCATCACTGACATCATTTACATTGTCCACCTTCCTGGACCCACCTCTTCCTGCCTGGAACCCATATGACCAAAAACACAGCCATATTAGCTCAGTTCTGTATTAGACTCGTGTCTGAAGCAACATTATTAGCATCTCTGTAAAAAGAACATTTATTTTTCACTTGTTTTCATTATATGTGGATCACAGACAAGCCCAAAACCTTTTCCTGTGTTGTTATCCTTTATTACAGTATATAAAATGACAAAACATCCAGCATCTGTCCATGCCTGGGGAGGATGCAATGACTGATGAACAAAGGCAACATGAAGTTGGTTTAGCATATCCAGTGAACAAAGGTTCTTAAATACACAACGTGATCAAAACAGGTGGACTTACCATTGTACCATTAATCCTGTTTTAACCTCTTAACTGCCCTCTGCCGGATATATCCGGCATCGTAGCGTTATTGCTGACGCCATACACATTTGCCTATGGTTATGTGAATGCCTGGCGCGTAGTATAACTGACGCTTTGGCGTGGGTATTATTACTACATTGTATTTCGATAACTCTGTGGTTGTATTAGCCGGAAACTTTTTCTTTTCTGGTCACGTGATAGCCATTCAGAAGTGAACGTTGTGAATATGGCCAAATATAAACTGACTTCAAGTGAGGTTTTGCAGGCGATTTTGGACAATAATTCTGAACACGATTTTAGCAGTTCTGAAGAAGATTTTAGCGACAATGATGATCAGCAACGTGCGCTGCTTGATACTGTGAAAGCTGAGGCATCGGATCATGGCGATGAGTGGGTGTATCCGTTTGAGGCAATGTGTAGATTTACTGTTGATGTAAACAATTACACAGCTGAGCAGTTTTATGAGCTGTTTGTGTCACCTGACTTGATCGGACATTTTGTTCATCAAACAAAATTGTATGCAGCATGGTTTATTGAGAAAAATCCCGATTTACCTCCACATTCCCGTGTTCATGCTTAGGTAGACACTGATGAAAATGAAATGAAAAAATTCATTGGGATTTTGATGTGTATGGGAATAATCAGAAAACCAGATATTGAGATGTACTGGTCTACAGATCCTATGTATGCAACACCTATTTTTGCAGATACAATGAAACATAACCGATTCTCTTTGCTACTGAAATTCTTTCATTTGAATGACAACAGCAATGAGCCAGATAAGAAAGATTCAAACCGTGACTGCTTGTTCAAGCTACCTGAGAAAATGTATATTTTGTGTTTTATTATGCGTTTGCCCATTTCTAGAACTTGCACAACATTTAGTGGTAAATACTGCTTGAATAAATGTAAAAAAGTAAAAAAAACGAAAATTGTTCAGATTTCGCCCGGCATGGGGAATATTTAGGGAGTTGGCGGTTAAAGGGATAATAAACAAGAATTTCACTATGCTAACATGTTATATTGCCACACCAGACATATGCAAATGTAAAAAAACATAAAAATAAATATAAACATGCTAAAAAAACATAAAATAAAGAAACAAAAATTTCAACCAATACATAAAATTAATGAACCTGCAGGATAAGGCGTTTGCAGCTACTGCTTGTCGTCTATGGAATTCTTTACTTAATTACATTAAGGAGTCGCCCTCAATTAAACAGTTTGAAATGAGATTGAAGACACATTTTTTTTCTCTAGCTTTCCGTGACCTTCATTGACACTAATGGTTCCTTCCTCATAGTCATTTGTTTTCTTTTTTTTTTAACGTTTTATTTTAAATGATTTATTAAACTAAAATAACATTTAATATAAGCAAATATTATCCAACCTGCTATATCCTAACTACAGGGTCACGGGGGTCTGCTGGAGCTAATCCCAGCCAACACATGGCGCAAAGCAGGAAACAAACCCTGGGCAGTGTGCAAAACTAGGTTTGAATCTAATCAAGCCCCACCCATGAGAAAGAGAGGAGAGCTAGGCCAACAGAGTAAAACTTTAATTGCAGAAAAAATAAATACATTTAAAAAAAGGAAACAGAATCCACTTCCTCAATTGTAATGCTTATTCTAAAATATTATTGATTAGATCCTGCCAGGTTTTAAAAAGTTTTGCATGGATCCTCTAAGTGAGAATTTGATTTTTCCCAATTTCAAAAATCAGTTACCCACTGACTTAAAAGAGGTGGGTTAGAATTCTTCCATTTGAGCAAGATAAGTCTCCCTGCCAATAGTAGAGTAAAGGCAATTGCCGTTTGTTTATCCTTTTCCACATTAAGCCAATCTGGAAGTCCTCCAAACACAGCTGTTAATGGATTAGGAAGGATTGTGAAACCGAGGCTGTCTGATAGGCATTTAAAGATTTTTGTCGAAAATGATGTTAATTTGGTACAGACCCAAAACATATGGCCCAATCGGGCTAGAACTTGATTGCAACATTCATAGGTTGGATCTAACCCTGGAAACATTTTGGTCGGTTTTAAATAAGACAGATGCCCTTAATATATAATTTTAAGTTGAATAATTGTATGCTTTGCGCATATGGAGCTCTAGTGAATTCTGTGCATTGTTAACTTTCATTCCTTTTCTGACATGTTGAGTGAGAGATCCTTTTTTCCACTGAATAATCTGGGATCTTTGAAAGGGAGGGATGCTGTCTGAGTTGTCAAGACTGATCAATATTTTTTCCGGAATAAAAGTAGGTGGGAGGTGAGGAAAATTAGGAAGGTTTTGTTTAGCAAAGTTTCTAATTTAGAGATAATGAAAGAAATGTGTCGCCATATCAAATGGTTTTTCTGCATCCAATGGTAATAATATCTCTGGGGTGTTAGACTTTATGGATGAATGTATTACATTAAACAAGTGTTGAAGATCAGAAGCGAAGAGTGTGCCTTTAATAAATCCAGTTTGGTCTTGCGATATAATCGATAGAAAGTACTTTCTCAATCCTTCTAGCTGGAACATTGGAGAGTATCTTAACATTATTATTCAGAAATGAGATTGGTCTGTAAGATGCACATTGTAATAAGTCCTTATTTTACTTAGGAAAGACGATAATTAATGCTTGGCAAAAAATTTGAGGTAGCATTTTATTGTCTCTTGCTTATGTAAATGTTGCTAATAAACAATTAAGGGGAACTTAATTGAGATTTTTTTTTTTAAATCGGCAGGGAAGCCATCAGTGCCTGTTGCTTTACCCCTCTGAAGTGAGTTTATATAATCTAGTAATTCTGAAAGTGCCAGAGGTTTATCCAGTTCCTATGCGCTGAGAGTATCCAATTGTGGTATCTGTAATGCTTCCAAAAACACATCAGGTTGTCTTGTCTTCTTTAAATGGAGTAGAATATAAGGACTTATAGTAGTCTCTAAATGTGTGCATTATATTTTTATGGTCAATGGATTTATCTCCATCTGTGTTGGTTTGTTTTCAATTTACTGCTGATTTGTATTGTATTTTACTGTATTCTATTTATTTTATTTATGTTTATTGTATACTTTATTGTAATAAGCATCCCAGATCATTTATGTATACAGTATATTAAAAACACCAGCTACCCAGCACTGATCCCTGCTAGCCACCTCGTTTAACATCACCTAAGTTTTTAAAAAGTTCCCCTCACCATTACTCTTTGTTTCCACTGTTTGAGCCAATTTGGCACCCACCTACAGACTGTGCCCTTAATTCCCACTTCAATTATTTTGATAAACAACCTCACATGTAGGACACCAAGAATTAAAATATCATAAGCATCACTCTCTTGTTGCTTCCTCATAGAATTCCAGCATGCTGGTAAAACACGACCTTCCTCGTCTGAACCCATCCTGACTGTTCAGTAAAACTCAATCTTATCCTTAATACTTCTTTCCATTAATTTTCTTGCTTTTTCATCCTTTTTTATATTAAAGGATAATATTTGACATGTTCCAGTCCGGTTCAGAATCTCCCCAGTGAGCTGTGACTTCTTAAAAATATGTGTCAAGGGTTTATATCTATATTTATATAACTAGAGGCCGTGTTAGAGCCCACCCTCTCAACTTTGACGAGTGAAAGTGACAGTTTTATTTCAAGCCGTATTTCATGATGGTTTGCAGGAATGTTATGGACAAAATGAAATAAATAAATAAGCAACGAAAAACATTTCGTGACACATTTATTTATTTATGCTCTCATTTCATGACATATTTTATTATTAAGGCTCTCATTTCATGACACATTTATTTATTTATGCTCACATTTCACAGTACTTTTATTTATTTACGCATTTATTTATTTATTTCATTTTGTCTGAAATATTCCTCCATAGTATACTTACAACGCTTGACAGATGCCGAATGTCACTTCAACACAAGTCCTGCAAATACTGTCGTAATTGAAACAAACCATGAAACTCAAACCGATTATGACAGCAGCAATCCAAGCTGTGAGATTTGAACCAAGATTACTGTTCACATGGCCAACTGTACATTTCATGCTTAAGAGTGAGCTCAGCGCGCAGCTTGGTCATGTTACAACCGGAGGGTCGAACTGACAATTTGGTATACAAAGAGATCCTTAACAAATAATTATTGGTATATTTTCCCTCAGTTTAAAAAGGTTTAGTTTTCTTCTTAATAAAAATTTTAAGGCAGTACTTCGCCACTGCGAAGCGCGGATATTTTGCTAGTATACAAATATAAGGCCAGAGAACGGGCTTGGCACCCAGCAAACAAAGAAAACCATCAATTGTCAAAAATGTCTCAACTTGTTAATCAGGTTCAGAACCACAACTGAAATGTCAATTGCTTCAAGCTGTGCCATATAAGGTTATCATATTTAACGAAAACTAAAATCAAAACTGAAACTATTATTAAAAAGACATTTTCGTAAACTGAAATAAAATAATTAACAAAATCAAAATGACAATCCAAAACTAAACAAGACTATTAAAGTAGCTGAAAAGATTTAACTTAAATAAAATAATGATATACTAATAATATACTAAACATATCTTTAGTTTTCATTTTTGAATGAATATTCTTGCCATTAGTCTTTAACACTAGAATTACCAAAGACTACGAAAAAACTCAAATGCTGTGTGAACTCCTTCCCTCCGTCACCAGCTGCAGATCATTGGATGAATACATGTGGGCGGCTTGTTATGAATGACTTTCTGTTTTAGAGTAAAAAGTTACAAGAGTTAATACTAGAATTACTAAAGAATATAAAATAACTCGTAATTCCAGCCTACCTTAAATCTCTTCGCACCTCTCCATCAGCGTGTTTTGATTTTGGCTGAGAGAATAAAAGCGGGAAAAAAACGCTTTTTCAAGTACAATAAATTTACACCAGCTGTTACAGACACAAATTAAATGTGTGTTTTTATTGTATAATATTTACAATAAGAGCAGCTTACTACTCAAAACTGTAAACTTGCGAAGGACCTGGGATGGAACTATTGACCTCTTGATTGCAAGTCAGCAGCCCTTACTGTTGCACCATGGAAACTATTGTATTATACTTATATCTTTTGTGGAAGTGTTTATTTGATACTAGCAAAATACCCGTGCTTCGCAGTGGAAAAGTAGTGTGTTAAAGAAGTTATGAAAAAGAAAAGGAAACATTTTAAAAATAACATAACATGATTGTCAATGTAATTGTCTTGTGACTGTTATGAGTGTTGCTGTCATCAAGGATTTGATTATCATTATTTCTTTCAATCAGGTTCGTATTTGGAGGATGTGTTGTGTTCAAGTTACATTCCGTGTTTGTCAACCGTTGTAAAGATGACAGGTTTCATTCATCAAAGTGTTCACTACCCAAATCGCTACTCGTGAATCTAAGATGTTTAACAGGCATTCCCGGTATTAACTTGTGGATTTGCCTGTGAATATTTAGTGGCAGCGTGTCTATGAACTTGTGGAATCCCTTGGGAGTATTTAGCGACAGCGTCTTGTAACGGTTGTCACATATTTTTTTATTGTGTGCTTTTAACTGTTTCTGCCATGTGCTTCCTTTTAGAGATTATGTCCCAGTGGGATATCTCTTTAAGAAGAATTGGGGGCCAAACTACACCTGTGGGTCCTTGTTAAACGTACCATGGTGTGACGTAAGGGGAACTGACTGTAAAAAGGCAAGGAGGCGCGTATTTTGAAGGAGAAGGGAGAAGAGAGAGAAGGAGAGGAAAAGTGAGAAGGAAAACTGTTTAAATAAAGAGCTGTGAAGGTGAATGGAAAGAAGCAGCCAGCGGTAAAGCAAGGAAGACTCCGTAATAAGGACGGTTGGGTGCACATAGAAGGGGTGCCTCACAGCTTTACTTGTCTGTTGTGGCGCGGGTGTCGGCCATGGATGGACGCTAATGCCGAGTCGCCTGGGTGAGACGGACTTCATTCTTCAATAAAGGAACTCTCATTGAGCCGGTGAGATCGCTTCTTTACATCTAAATTAAGTAAACGTGTCCGCAGTGCACGTCAGGATTGATCGCTGGATTCACTGCAGACTTCCCAGGCCGTGTGATTATAAACTTTTAAAAGAAAGTTCAGATAAAGGCCTGGGGAAAGTGTGGGGATTGTGTGTGTCTGGGTGTCTAATTTATATGTGTATATAGTTGTAATATAGGTTAAGTACTGTACATGTGAATATATTTGCGCCATTTATAAATAAGATATTCTTTCCATTTCTTTACCTTGCTTTCTTTCTTTCCTGCTTTCTTGCATCTTTTGTTTTCAGCAGCGTCTCTATGAAGTTGTGGATTTGCCTGTGAGTATTTAGTGACAGCGTCACATAGTTGTTTCCATCTAGCTGCATCAGAAAATGTACCACAACATCTGACACGCCTCCTTTTTACTGTTTTCTCACAGCTTGGATTGCTGCTGACGGATGGCCTTATATGGGTAGGCAGTCAATTACCTTGGCGAACGAGCTGCAGGCTATGGCTGTATATATATATATACGTAAGTAGGATTCAGTTATGACCATTACACATAGAATTTCGAAATGAAACCTGCTTAACTTTTGTAAGTAAGCTGCAAGGAATGAGCCTGCCAAATTTCAGCCTTCTACCTACATGGGAAGTTGGAGAATTAGTGATGAGTGAGTCAGTCAGTCAGTCGGGGCTTTGCCTTTTATTAGTATAGATTTGGACTTCAGGCTTCACACATTATACACTTCATGTCTACATTTTGTCATTTATTACTAAATCATGAAAAACTTTTCTGTTTTAATGATGTGTTTGAATTGATTGTTGTAGACACGGATCACACATGAAATGTATGTGTTCCAAATAATAATATATTATTTACCCTATTCAACTCTAGGTACCTCACTGCCAGATAATGAAGGCTTGAGCTGGCAGAACTTTTTGCCCTTTTTGAAGTTTGATGGGATAGTAGGCTACTTGCTGCTTGTGTTGATCGACACATTTATAAGACAGAAGACGCTGATGGAGAGGTGCAAAGGGATTTAAGGTGTGCTGGAATTACAAGTTTTTTTTGTATTCTTTGGTAATTCTAGTGTTAACTGTTGTAACATTTTACTCTAAAACAGAACGTTATTCATAATGAGCCGCCCACATGTATTCACCCAGTGATCAGCAGCTGGTAACGGACGAAAGGAGTTCACACAGCATTTGCGGTGACAGAACAAGCTGAATACGGGCATGTAAAGCTTGTGAAATAGAGAGTGTTTTATTGTGCTGCCTTTCTTTGCTATTGTTGTACATCAAGATGTAATCCAAATGCTTGAAATCGGAACGTGTTAGTCAATAAAACCTTTACTGTATGGATAGAAAAATCACAAGTGAGTATCATTTCAGTTTATTTCTCAGGTGCCAGTGTTTTGTTGACAATAATTCACCAGCGACTTCACACAGGAGAAATCCTTTCTGAAAATAAAATGTCACTAATCGAGAGACTGACTAGGTCATCATACAAGATCAGCATATTGTTACTGACCAATCACTTTTCCTTTAAAAAAGTAATTTAACAACGAAGCAACACAAAGCTTGCAAAATTCCTGAGCTGGCAATGTCTCTACTGAACTACAGGTAGGTAGGAGAAAATAGTCTCTGTGAACTGGTGAAAAACTAAACATACTAATTCTATATTTATTAAATTATCTTTTTTTAGTTTATTTTCAGAGCTCAAAATGCCTGATATTGTGAAAATAGTTAAGTAGTAGAATTATGTTTCAAAATGTTTGCCCCCCATTTTTCAATTTCTCTATCTCTCTTTCAAAATTGATAGTTGAAATATATTCATTTGTTCTTAACATCAGCCATATCATGCATATTGCATACCAGGGACTTTTCCTGCCTTGCATCCAGACCTGCTGCGGTAGGCTCCAGGTTTCCTGCAATCCTGCTCTGGATAAACAGGCTTAGATAATGTATATATTGTTCCTAATCTCAGATGCTGTCTCTGTCGTTTTATGTTAGTCCATACTATCACCTACTCTTGCTCTGCTCAATTATAGGTTTACTGTTCTTATGGTGTGCTATTCAAATCTCACTCCCCCTAACCTTGATGTTAAATGCTTGCTTTTCTTTGTTTCCCCCAATACAGCCAGGTGTGGTCTACACACTGATTCAAGCCTAAGAGTCCTGTTTTTCCTAAGCCCCCATGATTTTCATAATCACACCTGTGTGTAGAATCTCTTTTCTGATTTTTGATATCTTTTCAGGCCTGCAGGTGGCAAAATTCTGTCTATAAATTGTATGTGCCTGAGATGGAATCAGAGATCAATATGGCTGGTAGAAAAAACAAAGCCCAGTATGGGAGATTTTTCAATGCAACATTGAAAGCATTCATTATAAGCGCATTTTCTTGGAGCAGGAGATTTTGTGTGCTGTAGATACTTAGAGTAAAATAAACCCTCAAACCTTAAAATTCACCTATATTTCATTACAAATTAGCCCATTCTGGGCAAGACAAGGAAAAGTTGAATAGTGTCAACATTCAGCACACATTTGTTCAGCACAAATGACATAGAAAATATTTTAAAAATTACTGGGGGGCTTCGCTTGCCAAACCCCGTGTTTGCTTTTCTGGATACACACTTATAAGATTTTTTTTTCTTTGAATTGTTGCTATTTCATTAGTTTCACTTTAATTTCAGAAGTTCTGTAAAAACAATATTTGGAATCTTTCGTGTCCCAATATGCTGAATCTTTTAAATGAGGTCTGTAAGACTTGTGTTTAATGACTTTGTACCATAATTTAGGATAGGTTTCTCTGTTTGGAATTTCAGCACAGACAAAATGATCCACATCATCAGTAGTTAATATTTTTTTTTACAAAGTAACCAATAAATGCATGTGAGTTAAACCCCGTTTTTGAAATTCTCTAACTTGAACTAATTTTCTTTTGTTTGTGTCAAAGTGATCTGTGCTATCTTTTTATTGATACTATAGCGACTGATGTAATAAAGTGTCACAAAAGTTCTACTTTAAAAATCGGCAACTGCGTAATCCCAAACACAACTTTCTAGCACCCTCTCCAATCCCTCCTCCCACGGGTCTTGCCTTCCCCTTACAGCATCAATCAGCACCCCGCTATCAGTCTTCCGTGCTGCACTCTGCCCTCCCTCACTTAAAACAAAAAAGGCTTCAGCTTGGCTGGGACGCTATAATACTTTCAACTGTTACTCCTTTCATATTCTGTACCTTTCTCTGCATGTGTATCGCGCCTTGGGTCTCTTTTCTCCGCAAAGCTCTTTCTTCTTTGCCGAGGGCACAGGATGTGTGTGTGCCATGTGACTTTACATGACTGAATGTTTTGCTGGCTGGCTGTACTCTTATTTGATAAGGGCGTGTCTTGCAAGAGTCTTATGTTCCACATTCCCGCAAGACTGCCTAGGGACAATCTCTTGGCACCAAGTCTCATGTTTACAGTCCCCGCGAGTCACTCCGTCGCTCGTCTTTTTTGTCTCGCGGGTCTTTAAAATGTCTTTTGAGAACTTCCGAGAAGATCACATATTGTCGCCTTGCTTTAATATTACAGGATTTTTTTTTATATATAGAAAGATTAAAATTATATAAAATTGTTCATATTCAGTATCTGGCTTTGGTTATGCTTGCTTTTATTAGACAAAAACAAAACCAGATAGTAAACCATGTAGTGTAGTAAGCTTCCATGAACATAATCCAAATCTGTTAAGTGTAGAGTTCTGACTAATTGTGACACAGAACTAAACTCCATAGTAGCTCTTTAACCACACCATAATTACTAAAACTAATAAATATAAAAATAAAATAGAAATGTCTCAATTTCTAAGAAAACTCAATTTAAACTAAAAACATACGATGAAGAACAACTAAAACTAAACTAAATTTCCAAGTAAAGTCAGAAAAAAAAAATATTGAAATAAAAACTAATATAAAAAGGCAAAACTATAATAACCTTAGTGCCATAATTGCTCAGTTTCATGTTATGGTATCTTGCTTTAAATTTTTCTCTTTTTTGAGACAAGGTTGTTTTTCGTCCGTATTGATACCCAACCTGCAATATATCCTGCAATTCCTAGACATGTCTTTTTTGGGACCTAAAAATGCATTTGGCCAGAATTTCCAAACACCCTAAGATCTCTGGGCTTTGACGGTGCTTTCACATTGGCATGTTATTTGTATAGTTGACTTTCATTCTGTGTGCATTTTCATTGCTTTGACCCTTCTTTAGAGGCCTCACCTTCTCACAAGGCACACTTACACCATTATCAATTATATCCTGCATGCAACCGTTGGTCAAACTGCTTCTCAGTCTTTGTCCTCCATCAGTGTGTAGGAAACGTGACATCACAGCAACAGTCACACAGAGTCAACACACAGCACATGAACACAGCCTTCAATTCCCAAATGAAAATGTATTTCTGTCTCAGTCGGGATCAGGGGACTCAGAATGCATGACCTGAAGAATTGGCACACGTGTGTCAGTGTCAAATTAAGGTGCTAGGAGAGATTTTGTCTACAAAATTAACCAAATGAACTGACTGTTTTGTTAGAAGAGGTTAAACAGAAGGTGCTGGGACTGCTGCAGGGGAAGTTTATAAAGTGAACTTTATTGTCATCTCAACCATATACAAGTATACAGATAGACGAAATTGCAAAGCTCAGGGTCCACAGTGTAACAACATGACATGCAAATAATAAATTAAGAACAGAATTAAAATAAAAATTTTAAATTAAAACACAAACAAGACAAGACATTGTGCAAAGACAAGACAAAGGAGTAGCAGTAATATTGACGTGTAGTTAGCAATATGAACATTGATGCAATGTATGGTATTTGCAATCTAGATACATAAATATAGTCAACAGATATGTAATATAATAAATAATAGATATAGATAATACAGAAATGATCAGTGTATGATAATAGTTGTTTAAAACATGTGTAAACAATGACAGGTCAGAATGTTTCACAGCAGAAGGACATGAAAGGTGTCTAAATCCTTAAATGTCAATATGAGATTTTCAGTTCTTTTCTACCTGCCCACTCGTCTTTGCAGGAAAGTTGCTCACATGTATAAAAGTTCTGTTTTTAGAGGTGGTTGAGGCCGTGTGAAAGATCCCAGGGGGCAGCCTGGTGTTAAGGAGTCTGATAACTTGGGGGTAAAAACTCTCCTGCAGCCTGGCAGATCTGGCTTCCACTACAGTAATCCCTCCTCGATCGCGGGGGTTGCGTTCCAGACCCCCCGCGATAGGTGAAAATCCGCGAAGTAGAAACCATATGTTTGTCTGGTTATTTTTAGATATTTTAAGCCCTTATAAACTCTCCCACACTGTTTATAAATATTCCCCGCAGAGTTATACAGCATAATCCCTTTGTATTCTCTTAGATATTAGGTAAGATTCATTGAAATTATGTATATAAACACACTGTTTATATACAGTAAAACCTAAATATTATTTTAAAGATCTTGAGTGTCTCCGATATCACGTATGTTACAGCCATTACGATAGACATGCAACCAGCAATAAATACGTACAATGCAACAAAAATAGTAAACAGTAAATGTGTGTGTACAGTGACACTAAACGCACGTACATGTACTAAGTACTGTAAGTAAAAAATTAATTATGGTTACTCACCAACAATGACACGATGACTTGTCCAATAACAATGAGTTTTATTTTACTGCACAACAAAGGAGAGCGTTACAGCTCTTCCAAAGGAGCCACTTCAGGTGATTGTGTAGCACTGCCGTTGTTCTTCTTCTGGCAGTCTTCAATCCAAATCCCTAAAGCAGATTCCATCCAGACTACTGCCTTATTACATCCACTTACAACTTGTTTTGCACCCTGGTTAAAAGGACACTGCGGCTGTAGATATTATATTCCTTTCCTACTTTTTAAATAAAAAGAATAGTAGCCTTCAACAAATCCAAAACGTTTACCTTTTTGGCAATCGTTAACATCTTCCGTTTGCGCTTGGGCACGGCCCCTGAAGCAGTAGCTGATCGTTTTGAAGCCATAATGAAGGGCTTGACTATGCACAAAGATAAACACAAAAGAGCACAACTCTTTACACAGCGAAACACGTTGATGCTGAATGAGCGAGACGAGACTTCCTGGTTAACACTGCATTCAGCAAGCAGGAACTTAACTGCGTGCTCTGATTGGTCAGCTTCTCAGTCATCCGCCAATAGCGTCCCTTGTATGAAATCAACTGGGCAAACCAACTGAGGAAGCATGTACAGGAAGTAAAAGACACATTGTCCGAGAACCCGAAGCAGCGAAAAATCCAGCGTTATATATTTAGTTATGCTTTCATATAAAATCCGCGATAGAGCGAAACCACGAAAGTCAAAGTGCGATATAGCGAGGGATTACTGTATTAAGTATTACGACTACTACAGATCAAGATACTTCTGCCTTTTTAAAAACAGCACTCCCCAATTCAGAGATAACCTGAAAATATTCAAGTGCTTGTACTAAGACAGAAGTGATTGTTAACGCTATGATGGCACTGAATTCTGTTCACTCAGCTCTTAAGGTGCTAGAAGACGTGTTTTATTTCTATCGATGGGAACAATCACAGTGCCTTGAAAATATACCTGTGCTTATTTAGAGCGATGGTGTGCAAAGTAAATTGTTCAAAGATAAAACAACAACAATGTATTTCTTGTATAGCCCAAACTCACACAAGGGATGCCTTGATGGGCTATAACTCTCTAAGAAGACAAGAAAAAACTGCCCCCCCCCCCAAAAAACATTAAGGAAAATAATGGAAGATATCTTGGGAAAGGCAAAAAGTAAAAGAGACCCCTTCCAGGTAGGTTGGGTGTGCAGTGGGTGTCAAAAAATGAGGTAAAAACAACACGCGAAACAGAACACAAGTGATCCTCTTCACAACTCACAAACACAACACAACAGTACAAATGACAACAAATGACTTTGTACTTACACAGCACTCCTCACCAACTGACCATACAACAAGTCTCAATGCAAAATGGAAGAATAGATGTTACCACTCACTACATACAGAAATATCACATATAAGTATACAGATTCGTTCAAATAAATCAAAAATAAAGTAAAAATGAATGAACATTAAAAACAACATCTGTCCGTCAGGTAATTGTAGAACCACAGCTAGATTGTAGAAAAGGAGTCAGACAAGCCAGATACAGTCAGAGTACTGGAGACCGTGGCCAACAAGCCGCCTCTGCCTACTGGATATTCTACAGCTGAGATAGTGCTGGACCGGCCAATCAGATGAAGGACCCTTCTAACCATTGATTCCTTAGCTCCATTATCTGAGATGATTTTTCCACGGCAGACAAACAACTTGGCAGTAGAGAACTGGCACCAAGTGTCACATTAGGATAGCGAGAAGAGAAACACAATAGGTAAGGGTTAGTAATGGTTTATAAATACCATACTAGTTATATTTTTGTATTAACGGCTAATAAACAGATACAGTATATACAGCTAATCAGAAGCTGTAGTCAGGGTATGCCAGGCTAAAGTAGTGAGTCTTTAACTTGAGTCTTAAAGTAGCAGGGAAACCATTCAACAGTTTGAGGTCCTGTAACTAAAAGCTTGAACTCCAACTGTTATTTCATTAATCCTTGGAATCACATGATGACTGGCATCTTGTGATCTTAATGTGCGCTCTGGTTTGTAAGTCATGATTAAGTTCAGATAAGTAAGCCGGACCTCGGCCATTTAAAGCTTTATATATTAAAATGGGGATTCTGAAATCTGCCCTAAACTTAACCTTACACTTAAGCCAGTGTAAGGAGTTATGTGTTCATACTTTGTTGTTCTTGTAATAATTCTCTCAGTACCATTTTGCATTAACTGAAAGCTGTATTAAAAAATTTGAGCAGAAAATGAACATTCCATTGCAGTAGTCGATCCTACTAGAAATAAATGCATGAATTAAATTCTCAGTATCCTGCATATTTAGAAAACACCTTAATTTTCGAACATTTATAAGATGGAGAAAACATGTTTTGGATAGCTTTGTAATGTGCGCTTTAACACTAGAATTACCAGAGCTTACGAGAAAACTCGTAAATTCGGCCCACCTTAAATCCTTTCGCACCTCTCCGTCAGCCTCTTTTGTCCTGTAAATGTGCCGATTAAGACAAGCAGCTATCAGCCGGCTATTCCATCCCCCACCGTCGCAGAACGTTCACTAAGTTCTCCCAGCTCTCGTGCTTTGTTTGATTATCTGGGAGTGAACTGCTGGAGTTTTAGAGTGGAAATAATAGATTGTTATTTGGAACACATGCATTTTCATGTGTGTTCCCTTTTTACAGTAATCTGTGTGAACACATTGTTAAAACAGAAACTTTTTTATATTTTAGTAATAAATGTTACAAAATGTAGGCATAAACCATAGAATGTGTGAAGCCTGAAGTCCAAAGATCAAATAAACACTTTCACAAAAAGGTTCAAGGACAAGACAACAGCCTCTGTGGCGTAGCGGTAAGATTTGCTGTAATCATGGGGCTACCGGTTCGATCTCCACTGCCTCCTACATTTGCCGTTTTCAGTAGTGAGCTGCTCTTATTGTTAATATTATACAGTACACGCATACATTTATAGTACTGTACTTGGGAAAGTTACCTTTTTTTCCACTTTTATTTTCTCACTCACGATCGCGATACATACTACTGCCCTAGGGATCTGACACTGTTAGTTTTTATTTGAAACTGGGAATCACCCACCAGTCTTTAGGACTGACTCAGAATGGGAAATTTATAGTAAGATGGACGACGCATATCCTTCAGACCAGCCTGGCAAGGGTGACTGTGTTTGGACCTCAAGTCTATCAGTCATCCACCACAGGAAGGCCATAAACTGCCTAAACAAACCAACGGGGGCTAGGTTGTACCTGAGTGCTTTCATTGGTAACAGGCCAAGGAAGGGACAGATAAACTAATTCTATTGGTCTGAAGTAGGACTGTTTGTGATTAGTTTGAATTGGACGCAATTCTGTACTACAACACCCCATTGTGTGTTGTGGTAAAAATAGTATAAAGGCAGTCAGCTTGCCTTTCACTCTCTTTCTCACCTTCTGGCTATGACTAGAAGCACATGTTGAAGACAACTCTATCTCTGCAGCCATATTGAGACAGTCATGTGGCCTGTTTCAATACTCCATTCAAAGGCCATGTGGTAGCAAAGCAAGCCAGACTGAAGATGAGCTGAGAGCTGTCTCTGGACACAAGACGCACTGCTACTTAGGCTGTCATGGTGTGGTGTGCCAACATTCACATAGTATTCTGTTTCCTTAATATTTCTGGAAATGCTATCAATAATACATAACTAAATGTGTAACTGAATTCCTGCCTGTTTCATTACTCTGCCTCATTACCGATGTAGAAGGGAAGGGGAAAGGAAGTGCTAAAGAACCTGATCAGTGTGGTATGTATATGGGATTTTAGACATTTTAGATAGATAGATACTTTATTAATCCCCAAGGGGAAATTCACATTTTATTAAGGTCTACACAATAAAGAGTATAAAAAGGGAAAATAGGGCCACCATAAGACCCTACATCAGGGGTGCCCACACTTTTTCAGCTTGCGAGCTACTTCTAAAATGACCAGGTCGAAATGATCTACCTACATTAAAAATTATATATATATATACTGTATATACTGAGTATACTTTATACATAAAATGTGTGTTGTTGTACTTTGCATAACTGAATAACCTTTATAACACAATAACAATTCAATACATTTATGGTCACTACAGTATTTGGATTTAATAATCGTCATGTGGGAAAAGGCTGACTCACATAAATAAGTAGAGCCGAATAATGCAGTCAAGGAGCTTTTGAATTCAGCCGAGTGAAAAATGACTGCTGTCCGATTAACTGCGATTTTAGTTCCCTCTTCTTTCTCTTTCTCAGATCGCTTTTTGGAAGGAAGTCAGTTTTGTAATTTTTATGAACAGTTCGAAAATGCCTTTCCACATTTTTCTTCTTTGCAATAGAAATGATAGATTGACAGATCAGACAAACACACTTTGATTGTGACATTGTGAGAAAAACGATCCTCTTCCAATTCCACATCCAGCCCATACCCTCCCCAAATAATTTTTTTTTTTAAATCCCTTCTTTAGTCGATATAAATTGGAAAGTTAACTGGATCACTGAGATAGCTGGAGTTTTGCAGTAGCATTTGATTGTGCATGCAGGATGACAGAAGAAAAGAGATCTTAGACTGGCCGCCCTGTATGTCAATCAAGTGGCAAATGCCATATGGAGGATATATGATAGACTAACGTTTATAAAAAAAAAATTTTTGAATGCAATGCGATCTACCTGCACTACCTTTGCGATCTACCGGTCAATCGCGATCGACGCATTGGGCACCCCTGCCCTACATAATAAAACAAGGTCCCAATACTGAGCCCTGTGGGACACCCTATTTAACTTCTGAGTATAATGATGGAGTACAGTCAGCACATTTCTGTGCATACTGGAATCAATTTGATAAATAAGTAATGTAAGTTGTGAGCTTAGAAAGCTCTGATGAAGTTTCACTTTTAACACTAAACTAGATCTGAGTATCATCTGCAAAAATGGTAACCCACTTCAAAGCTGTGATTAACATGGCCAAGGGGAAGCATGTGGATACAGAAGAGCAGAGGGCCGAGGTCAGACCTTTGTGGAACTCCTTGTGTGACCAGCGCTCAGCCAGACCTGCTGTTACCAAGACTAACAAACTCCTGGGTATCAGTCAGATAGAACTTAAAAAGTAGAATATCAGGAGTGAAGACAGCTACATACACCACAACTTAAGAGAAGTCCTCATTTATTGTAATAATGATTGGCTTTAATGCGACATTTCGAAACTGAATGAGACAAAGCTCACCAAATAGTCTGTCATGTTACAGTATGAGATTTAAGTCACACGTGCCAGCTCTACTTTTGGCTTCCTGCTTACTACATTCAGGTCATAAACACGGCTGTTAAATAATTAATTATTTATTTTACTTGTCTATAAAATAACACATTCGTGTTTTGGGCACCTTTTGTACTTAGAAGTTGTTGTTCAATAGTAACGTAACTCCGCCCGGTCCCCATGAGGGTCACCTGAGTCATATGTGCTCTTGCCTGAGTAGATGTTCCTCTTGCATCTATGTTTTCTTGCTGTTTATTATTTTTGGAATTTCAAACATCCCACAATAAACATGGACCACTACCAAATGCCCCAAACATTCTCCGAAACTGACTTCATGTTACACAGTGCATTATTACAAACACACCATAACCACCATGAAGCCCGGTGAAGTCAGCATTAGGCTGTTGGGATGCTTTTTTGCAGCAGGCCCTGGAAGGCACATGAGAGTAAAATGAATGCAAGAAAATATGGAGAAATCCTTGAGGAAAACCTGATGGAGTTTGCAAGAAACCTTGCCCTTGGGAGAAGACTTGTTTATAAAAAACACCACCCTGCATCTTCTGGGGAAAGCCCCATCCCTGTTGTGCCACCAGGTCTGCCTTTCTCCAATTTGAGCTGCTGTCCCACCAGCATACACAGAGTAGGGGAGAAACAGAAATGGTCAAATGGCTAGACAGCATAATCATCAGACTGACGGATGGCTATGATGATAATGATGATGATGGAAGGAAGTGAGGATGTTACGTTATGTAGTGCTTTGATATGTGGGGTACAAGTCAATGATAAGAATTACCTTCTAATTAATAAATTAGGTTAAAACAATTTGATCACTCGGAGAACAATGTGCAGTTAAAAGGAGGATAGGAATTTCACATACTCATTGTCCTCTGACATAACCCAGCCACAGGGGATGCATAAACCACTGTGTTTCTTTGTGCCGGTCCCAAGCCCGGTTAAATGGGGAGGATTACATCAGGAAGGGTATCCAGTGTAAATTTTTGCCAATATGCGGACAACAATACTGATTTCCTTACCGGATCTTTCACGGCCCAGGTTAACAATGGCCGTCACCAGTACTGTTAGCCAACATTGTCCTGGTGGAAATTGGGCTACTGTTGGCCGAAGAAGGAGAAGAAGAGGGGGAGGGTTTGTCCGGAGGCAGAGGAAGAAGAGAATATGATGTGACATAATGTATAAAAAGACAAAGAGCAGCTCATCAAACACTAAAGTCCGTTGGTTAATCAAAGTCCAACGATCCCCCCCAGCACTCAACCCACAAATCATTCCAAGCAGAAATAGAACATTGTTATCACATACCTTCACCAACACCGTTACTTTAAACTTGTAATTTCGCCAAGAGTGAGACTGTAATACAGGCAGGAAAAGGAAAAAAAAAACTGCTCAACTTATTCAGGAGGCTCCGGGGTGAGAGTGAAAGCACACAGTAGCCTACATTCTCACTTTCAGTTTCACGTTATGGTAAACACTGCATCTTCCCAGCTGCTCGGGATTTAAAAATGGATTCAAATGAATTGGCCAAAATAGGTGCAGATCTAATCTGCAGTGGCAAGTGGTTCCAGAGCTGTGGAGCAGCCACCGCAAACATGCGATCAGCCCTCTGTTTCAGCCTTACTGGTCAGATGATCCTAGAGACTGAGACAAGGCATGCGGGTTAAGCAGACTGGTGAGGTAGACCAGTGTTAAACCATTTAGAGAATTATAAACAAGCAATAAAAGCTTAAAATCGACTCTAAAGCTAACAGGCAGCCAGTAAAGAGAGGCCAATATAGGAGCGATATGCCTAGCAGCTGCATTTTGAACGAGCTGCAGGAAAGACAGAAGAGACTGGCTGACTCCTGTGTACCGAAAATTGCAGTAATCAAGGCGGGATGAAATAAAAGCGTGTATGACCTTCTCAAAGTAATAAAGCAGAGAAAAGGCTTTACTTTTGCCAAAAGTCTCACGTGGAATAAACAGTTTTTAACAACAGAATTTAACTCTTGGTGTTGTGAATTTATACTAAATTGCCAAAGGTATGTGGACACCCCTCCAAATTAGATTAGATTAGATTATTTATTTATAAAAGTACATTTAAAACAACAGAGGTTGCGCTAAAGAGCTATACAAAAAGCATTAAAATAAACACAATGCAAACAATCATGGAGAATCAGATTAATAAAACAACCAATTTGAACATTAACCACAATAATATTATACATTGTGAAAGGCGGAAGAAAACAAGTAGGTCTTTGACTAAGTTTAGGTGTTTCAGCCACACACATTGTTAACAGGCACATGAAACCAATCACATACCTCTGGATATGACGAAAGGGCACTGGAAAATTCCCTTAACGAAAAAAAATGCTTTTAGCACCCCTAGCAAGCATTGGCAGTATTGTGTCCTTAAATTTGATTAACACAGGGCACCGGCCACCTTTCAGATCTGGTGGCTAAAGTTCTAGGACCCCCATAATGCCTATAGTGCTATCTACAGTCAGAAATCAGAAGTTTCCATACACTTAGGTCAAGGTATTGGAGTAACCACCACAAAGCCATGACCTGAATCCAACTGAAAATCTGTGGGCAGAACTGAAAAAGTGTGTGCAAGTAAGGAGGCCTACAAACCTGTTCCTGTTACACCAGTTCTGTCTGGAAGAATGGGCTAAAATTCCAGCAACTTATTGTAAGAAGCTTGTTAAAGGTGACCCAAAACGTTTGGCTCAAGTTCAACAATTTAAAGGCAATGCTACCAAATATGAGGGACATTCAAAAAGTTTCAGCACTTTTTTTAACTCTGTTTTATTAAGATTTTCAAAAACAAATAATAATAATAATAATTCTTTATATTTATATAGCGCTTTTCTCACTACTCAAACAGCTCAAATTATATAACTTTCCTACATATTCACCTTCCTTTGTGATGCAATTTTCCCAGCGTCGTACCAAGTTTTTAATGCCCAATTACTACTTCTCCCGACTTCACCGTTTCCAATGAAAATATAAAAGTGTGGAAACTTTTTTGAACATCCCTCACGTTAACAAAGTATACGTATACTTGTCACCCACTGGAATTGTGATATAGTCGATAAAAAGTGAAAAAATCTGTGAATATTGTTGGAAGAAATTACATTTGCTCTTCACAAATCAGACGTCTTAAACGATGTGCCAAATTTATAGTTTGTTAGTATAAAATCTTTGGAGGGGTTATAAAGTGAGTTTTAAAGAATTCACCCTAAGTGTATGGAAACTTCTGACTTTAGTCGTACCTGGATGACAGTCTCATCAGTTCCAGCACTCAGCTAGCTCCTCTTTTCTTAACAACATTTAAAGAAGCTAGAGACAATAAAATTCTACCTGAAACGGTTCACCAAGCATTAATTACCGTCTTTCCTAAACAAAATAAGAACATATTACAATATGCATCATACAGACCAATTTCACTTCTGAATAATGATGTGAAGATACTCTGCAAAGTCCTAGCTAGAAGGATTGAGAAAGTATTTCCTTCAGTAAGACCAAACTGGATTTATTAAAGGCAGATATTTAGCTTCCAATATTCGATGCCTGTTTAATGTAATATATTCACCCACAAAATCTAACACCCCAAAGATGATATTATTGTTGGATGCAGAAAAAGTATTTGATATGGTTGAGTGGAACTATCTTTTCACTACATTGGAGAAATTTGGGTTTGGCCTGAACATTTGTGCTTGGATCAAATTACTGTATACCAATCCAGAAGCCTCAGTTTGTATTAACAACATTTGCTCAGAATACTTTAAACTAGAACATGGTACCAGACAAGGATGCCCCTTGTCACTACTACTTCTGCAATTGCCATTGAGCCACTACTGTCATAATGCTTATGAGACAAAGGGGATTATTAGAGGACAACAACAACATTTATTTATATAGCACATTTTCATACAAATGATGCAGCTCAAAGTGCTTTACATGATGAAGAAAGTAAATAAGAAAATAAAATTAGGGAACACTACTTAACATAGAATAAAAGTAAGGTCCGATGGTCAAGGAGGACAGAAAAAAACAAAAAAAAAAAATCCAGACGGCTGGAGAAACAAAATAAAATCTGCAGGGGTTCCGAGGCCACAAGACCACCCAGCCCCCTCTAGGCATTCTACCAAACATAAATGACAAGGAGCTGAAAGACTTGAACAGAAGATTTCTCTATATGCAGATGATATGGTACTGTATATATCCGATCCACAAAATACTGGGCCTGCAGTCCTAACAGCACTTACAGAATTTCAAAAGATCTCTGGTCTCAGAATTAGTTTGAATAAAAGTGTGCTCTTTCCAGTGAATTCTCAAGCACACAGTATTAGATTGGACATCTTCATTTTTATCATCATAGATCAATGCCGAGGGGTAAACATCACAAGTAAACATAAAGCTCTTTATAAACAAAATGTTGCTGTCTGTATGGAAAAAATGAAGCAAGACTCACTCTAGCTGGAAGATTTAACTCTGTTAAGATGAATATCCTTCCTAAGCTTCTCTTTTTATTCCAAAACATTCTAATATACTGTACATCAATTAATCATTTTTTTAAGAGATTAGATTCAACCATAATCTCATTTATTTGTAATTCAAAACGTATCCAAAGGGCGACCCTACAAAGACCTAAATCAGAAGGTGGCATGGCTCTACCTAACTTTCAATCTAATTACTGGGCAGCAAGCATACAAGCTATGAAAACCTGGACATGGACACAAATAGATGAACATACACAGGCTTGGTCCACAATGGAAGTAAAATCCTGCAGTACTTCTTTATAGTCCTTGCTTTGTACTCCTATAAATGCAAGTCATCACTAATATACTAACAACCCAATTGTGCTTCACTCACTCAGAATATAGAACCAATGTAGGAAGTATTTTAAGATAGAGAAGCTTTTATCTGTGGCACCTCTGCATGAGAACCACCTCTTTCAATCCTTGCAAACATATGCAGTTTTTAATATCTGGAAAAGATTTGGGATTAAATTGCTTAGAGATCTTTATGTAGACAACATCTTTGCATCCTATGAACAATTACGTTTCAAATTTAACTTTCCAGCAACACATTTCTTTCACTATCTTCAAATTAGAAACTTTGTTAAACAGAACCTGCCAAATTTTCCTCACCTCCCACCTCCCTCTATACCGGAAAAAATATCAGACAGCATCTCCGTAATAGATACAACATTTTACAGTCCCTCCCTTTCAAAGATCCAAGAGTACAGTGGGAAACGAATTTCTCACTGAACATCTCAGAAAAGGAGTGGAAGGTAGCAAAGCAGAGAATTCACTCGAGCTCCATATGCACAAAGCATACAGTTATTCAACTTAAAATTATATAAGTGCATCTGTCTCGTTTGAAATTGTCCAAATTGTTTCCAGGGCAAGATCCAACCTGTGAACGCTACAATCAATCACCAGCCTCACTGCTCCACGTTTTGGGCCTGCACCAAATTAACATCATTCTGCAGCAAAATCTTTAAATGTCTGTCAGACAGCCTTGGTGTCCCAATCCCTCCTAATCCACTATCAGCTGTGTTTGGTGGGCTCACAGATGGCCTTAAAGTGGAGAAGGACAAACAAACTAGAATTGCCTTTACTACACTATTGGCACATAAACTTATTTTACTCAACCAGACGAATCCTAACTCTCCTATTTAAGTCAGTGGGTAACTGATGTTATATACTATTTGAAATTGGGAAAAAATTATATTCTCACCTGGAGGATCTGTATAAAACCTTTTAAAACCTGGCAGAAATTAATCAATTACATTTTGGAAGCAGATTCTCTCCCGTTTTTTTCCTTCCTTTTTTTCCTCTATTTATTTTTAATTATTTATTACTTTATCTATTTACTTATTTTTACCAGCTTAAAGTTGTATTACTCGCATGGGTGGGGGTTGATTTGTTTTGAACAAAGTCTTGTAAAACTTATTTGTATGGAATGTTATTTATTATTAAAATCAATAAAATCCATCTATCCATCCATTATCCAACCCTGACTACAGGGTCACGGGGGTCTGATGGAGCCAATCCCAGCCAACACAGGGCTCAAGGCAGGAAATAAACCCCGGGCACGGCACCAGCCCACCACAGGGCACACACACCCACAAACTGAATGAAGAAGGTTAATTGCTTGAAGCACAGTGTTGGATTCACTTCTGTTCTGTTGCCGAATATGACATTATACATGCTATCGGGCTTCAGAGTTGCACAATGAACAACAAGAAAGATACTTGGAAACAGACTTTATTCTTGAACTTGAAGAAACACAATCGGAACCTGGTTATTAAACACACATCACATTTGATAACTTTTGGGTTCATTGGGAATTCAAAGAATTCAGCTGTGTTTTCCTCAAAGCTCTCAAATTGAAGGGAGGCAGAACCCGCAGCACCGCTCACCGTCTGAAAGAAAGAACACCTGCCAGAAAAATAAAAGATTATTAAAGGTTCCTGTTAACGTGAGATATGCAAGTTTAAGTGAAGGGCTGCAGCTGCTTCTGCATTGTCTGGAAAACAAAAGTGCAGCCCAAAAGCTTGCCGTCCACACATGATGTAATGACCTGGTCAGTACTGCAGCAAGATTAACACCCCACAAGTGTTAATAGAAATTGAAAAGGTTCAGCTCTTTCAGTCGTTCTTCACAGCTCAAACATAACAGTCCTGGAATCAGCCTAGTTGCTCTGTAGTGGACCTCTCTGAAGTGCCTGCTAGCAGTAAATTAAGAGAGGGTGGCATTAAACAGACCCATATGTAAGATACACATGAGTTCAAGAAACTGTGACGAGAGTCAATATCAAAAATTCAGAAAAACCAGAAAGCAGAGCCTAAACGAGAAGTCATTAACCAAAGGACGAGACACTGAAATCACAAACCAAGCTAAGAAATGAAATGCTAAGAGTTGTTAACCAGAAAGCTTTCAACACTATGAGCACTAAAATGAGACATTTAATTTGTAATCTCGACACTGGACTGACCACTGAGTGGGGTTATAAAGCTGAGCATCATGACGTAGAGTCTTGTGCATGAATGTTGCAACTGAATAATGAAATGCTGATGCTACAAGATGAAGAAATGACAAAACATTTATATGTATCCCAAAATAAACTCTTACTGCAAAACACCTATGAAGAAACATTCATTGGGGTTACAAATCCCAAATAATCTATAATGGAGAAATTGAAGAAATGTCTTTGACAAAAATAAAATTATAAATTCTAACAAGGTTCCTCAAATAGCAAGTTAACAACTACCACTTTATAGAGTTTATGTGTAACCTTTCTTGACTCGCACTCCCCAGCTCAGGGTGTTATATAACCGCGTAACGAGTCAGGAGGGTCTGCGTCTTTTTTATTGGTTCTGTTTCTGTGATGTGATCGTTTTCTGAATTGAAAAGAATTCATTGTTTTCCTAGCAATGTAAGTGAAGTTTTGGAGGTTCAAGATTCTGAAAGGGGAACCAATTGGAGTACCGAATATACTCACGGATAAGTCAGGACTTGATTTTACTGTATAATTTCTGGTATTTTATAATGTCAGTCATATAAGTTGAATGTGGTGTTTCTCATAACATTTTATCATGTTTGTTGGACACAATTTCCCTAACTAAGCCCATATACACCATCTGCCGGTACTTCTATACTTGTGTGCTGTCTGATTTATTATCTTTAAATATTATTTGAATTCATTCTCACCTGATGTACATTAGCCTCGCAGGCCTATAGTTAATAGGATTGGTGTGATTATCTTTGAGCACAAAATCCAGGTGTCATAATTTGGTTTGAATTTGGGTCCTCTAAGGCCGCTTGTGTTTATTTCTGTTGCTAGGTCCGCTTTTAGCTTTGCTAGGGGTGTAGCTTCTGAGGTCGTGACCAACACATAATCGATTAAATGGCGACTATGTGTGCAAATTCTTATCTGATCTGCAGATACCAAATTTCTGAAGTATTTAAAGTTTACCTTAACCTCAGCTAGATGTTATCTAAGACAGCTCAGATCAATAATACTGTAATGACCTAGTGCTGGACCTCTGAGAGAACTGATGTTCTGAAAGGACGGAGGTGACAGGGGCAGTCGAGTGTAAATCCAACCTTAGTGGTGTGGCTCTAGAAGGTCTGGACAGCAAGCACTTTAGTAGACACACTTGAGAGGCATCTCTCCACTGCTGAATTCCATCAGCTTAGGTGTTCAGTCACTGGGCTCCTTGGATATCATTCTGGGTTTGGATCAACTTACAAAGGCAGGGAAAGTATGGCAGGTGGTGGAGGGCTTTTTCAGGCATAGAAGGCAAGGAAGCCAATCTTGAAAGTGTGAAACTGCAGAAGATCAGAGCAGCATAAGAAGGAGACAGCAGGTTCAACTGTAAAGAAACCAACAGTTCTTTTAAGGCCAATTATCTCCAACATTATGTGATTCCATGATTGTTTGTTTTCTTTTGTTGCTTCCCCATACAGTCTCAACCTATTTCTGAAACATGATCTCCCAATCTAAACTCATAATACTTCTGTTCTTTGCCATGTGATGCTCGATTATTTCCTCAATCCCCAGCTCAACCACCTCTCTATATAACTGTATGGTATTTGTTAGCCATCCGTACTTCAAAATATCACCATTGTGCCTTGGTCTTTGAAAAATATGCCATCAAGGGGTTTATTAGAAGTCTAGGATAACCGTTATCTGGTCCTGAGGATTTGTTTAATTTCAAGACTTTTAATCGTAGAAGCACAAGTGTGTAATCTTCAAGTCACTTGGTAGTTTTTTATGAATTTGTTGTAGTTACTAGAAGATTTTGAACTTCTTCACACGTGAAGCCCTCAGAAAAATATATTGTGAGACCACAAGCCCTTTGTTTCCTGATTGTCTTTTTCAGGCTTCCTCACCTTCTTAGTACATTTCACCTCATCTTTGAACGTCACTTTCTTAATGTTGAGATGTTGTAAGAGCCCAAGGGTAGACTTTTGAAATTTCCTAATTTAAACAGATTCTACTCCACAAAGAAAACCAGTGCTGTGTAAAATGATTTTAAGCCACTTAAGATTTCTATGCACTTGAAGTGTTTTCTATAAAAGCTTTTATTTCCACAACAGTTAAAGTAAAATTCCTGCCAAGCAGTTTCATGTAACTATTTGTAAAAAAGCAACATTTTATTATACAAAACATACACAGAGGTTAAAATTGAGCATGGGAAAGGCACTTTATAAATAAAATATATAATTATTACTTTTATTATTATTTTTGCTATTATTATAAAAATATTTAATCCTTTTAATTTCATTCTTTTTGCGATCATTAAGCATAGGCAGAGTTTGCACTTTCTCTGTACGTTATCATTTTACATTTTATGCAGATATTCTATTATTCTCTTACAACTCTAAATTGTCCCCATAGCTTGTATTGAAATTAGAATCAGTTATTGATGGTTTTTAAGATTTAACATCTTCCAAAAACATGACTGACAAGATTGTTCATACAGGAAGTTTGGGGGCCATCAATGTACCACATTTGATTTGAGGATTATGGATTTTTTCCCACATGACAATGGCTTCGTGTGGCAAGAATGAATGTACCAAGAGCAACTCCCGATAAAAGCAAGGGTCAAAAGTCTCAAAGGTATTGGATAGCATTTGAAAACCAAGAGTTAGGATACCCCTGTGGGACATGGGTTGCAATCCAGCCTTTTCCAAACACATGCCCAGAAAGACGTCATCGATGGGAAATATTTCCATTGCATGTAACACTTTGTAGATGGCCTTAGCTGTAAACATGGACAGAAGAATGCCACCACCACTACAGTAAGGAGGAAACAAGTGAGACTCATAGATCTGAGCAGGAACAAAATATTTACTGTATGCATCTCGAATGGGGCCATTGCCAATAACCAAGAAACCCATAAAGAGATGCTCACTGCCATCATTATCTTTCAAGCCTTTCAGAAACAGCACCATATTTTCTGTATTGGCGAATACGTCATCATCCCCATTGAAAAGAAAGTGAGCATGAGGGCACTGCGTTTCCAACCACCCCAGGAAAAGCGTTTGCTTTAGGGTGAGATTATAGAAGGTGTCAATGAAGTCAAATTGCAGGATGTCGTTGTGCTGCTCATTCTCAATTTGTAGGAGTGAGCTGTACCTGCGGGCATCGACATTGCTTTGAGGAACACCAGAGACAAAGATCCTGCGAATCCAGACCCCATTCTGTAATCTTTCTTTACCCCAAGTCTTTCGAATGACTTCCCTTCTGTCATAGTTTAAAGGAGAAGACTTAATCATCAGCAGAAGAAACACTTTTGAGGAATCTTGAGGTCTTTTGCCACATTTTTCAGGAGCATCAAGTAAAATTGGAAAATTACGGCAGTGGCGGAATCGCAAAAATTCCTTCATTGGTTCGTTGAAATGGGTGAATTCAGGGATTTTAGCTACCGATGTGTTCATTTTACATTTAGAGCTCTGTGGGGTGGTTGCTTGATCGCCGTTTGTATGCCGTTTTGGCATCGACTGGGCTGTCTCACTTTCCGGCACTTCCAACAAATCATCACTATTGTCAGTAAACAGGAGAATTAAAAGACCAAGTGATCCAAACAACAAAAGTGCAATGAACTCCAGCCGGCGATTTATCCTCTTCATCTCTGAAATTAAAAAGAAATAAAAAAATAAATACATACATACATACTGTACATGATTAAAATAATGTCTCCATGACTATGACCATGAATTACGTGAGTGTGAGAATGTTGTGTTTGTGATGCCTCAGACCCCCAGCCTTGATCTCACAACACACTCCACAGGCTACCTGTTTGCACAGCCATGTTGATTCATCAGACCAACATGTGACAAATCTGTAAGCCAAGGTATGGGCCATGACACACTGCATTGTATAAGCAAATCAACAATAAAATTCTCCCATCTTTCTCCATAAAAACAAATAAAACGCAAACATTGGAGAAATGAACAATGATTAAAAACAATTAAAAACTCTTTATTTTTCGAGCCAGTTGTCTTTTGTGTTTTCTTATAGTCCTCTATCATCTATGGGATGAGAATCTGTCATGCTTCTCCTTCATTCAGAGTGGACCTTTAAAGTTCCTCACCGCTGCTGATCCATCCCACCGCTGCCACCATTCTGTGATGCCCTGAACCCACAGCCACAGTCAACTTCCTTCATCCTGGCATCAATAGTTATGTAAAAGGGCAAGTGAGGAGACAAGCCAGGCTTACATTACAAAAGTCATACCAGAGTTTATTAAGAAAATGAAATAAAATGTAAAGATGTGTAAAATAGCACATTTCCAAATAAAAATTCAAGAAATAATTATTGTTTAAAATTTCTGCCATTAAAATTAAACGGAAATAAATACCAATAAATTTTTTAAAAAATATGCCATTCACGGACAGGTAATCCTTTGTATACTTCTATCATCAGGACCTTAGGACTCAAGACCAAAGCCCATCACATCCCTTTGTGCCAACTCAGGCAGTCACCACAGACCCAAACTGTCAACTCATCTTTCAAAACATGTCACACGAAGGACGTGTACTAAATCATCCGCAGCAGTGCACCAGTGGACACTTGACAGACCTTTCCTACTGCAGCGTTTCTCAACCTTAAGTATTAGTAACAGTTTTAATCGCGCCAACCCCTAACATTTTTTTGAAATGTAGATGCATATTTTATTATACCTACTTAACTTTTATCGACATTTATCTAACTCTATATTTATTGTTCTAGTATCAGAATGTAGTTTAAGTTAATTTGTTTTGGTTTCAACAGATGGTTTTTTCATATTTTTGATTCTCGTTTTCATTTTTACACATCTTCGCACCCCCCTTTTTGTTACTTCGCACCCCCCTTTTTGTTACTTCGCGCCCTGCTAGGGGGGCCCGCCCCACCCCACAGGTTGAGAACCACTGGCCTACTGCATTTATGTTGATGTTTTGGTATTAACATTTTTTTGTTACAAATAGTAACTTTTGTTTTGTTGTTGAAAAACAAAATATGATGTTTCTAAAATATAACAAATTAATATATTATCATGAAAGTTATGAAAGTTAAAAAAAATGAAAGTTAAAAAAATAAGCAGCTTTTTTAAGACTGCAGCACAATGACAAGAAAGTAAATAGCATGGCCGGCTGTTTCATCTTGGTAGAGTAATATATGTATTGCTCTACTGTCCCCTATTGTATTATTAATATGTAGCCTTAGAATGCCTAATCTCACAGATTTACCACTGTATATAACTTATCCCCACCTTCCCTTCTATATCTATAACCTCAGGCAATTAGATGTAGTAAAAACACAAGCAGGAGTTAAGTTACACATAAAATAACGTATTACTGATAATATTCATAAATAATAACAAAATGCAAAGTACATTTGAATATTGGCAACCATACAACCTGATAACATGGTGGTGTGTAACTCAGGTGGCACACAGACTTGCAGTTACTTAAAATGTCTCTAGTTAAGGCATCGTTGGTGCTCAGCTTTCAGCCACATGTCTGTTTAATATGGCTGCTGAGCTGTGCTCTTCATTGTGTTGTCTTCATCATCACAGGTTAGCAAAAGAGATGCTTCTTCATCATATGTGGGTCAGAGAGAGAGAATGTGGTTGAGCAAGTACATTTATAGATGTTCTCTCCAATTCCTAGAACCAATAGGACATCATGGTACTTAAAGGCCTCTGAGACAAGCCAATTCCAAACAGCCATATCTCAGACCAATGGGAGAAATAGTACATTTAACACCTCAACCCCCAAGACCATATGTTAAGCTAAACTGGCTTTGTGTGGGGGAAAACTGGTTTAAGACATCCCCCCAAATCCTCTCATAAAATTACAAAGAGACAGTTGTAAAAAGGGGGGTGGGTGCAAGGCAAACATGAATACCTCTAAATGACATTGGTTTGCCTAAATTATAAATAAAGGCATACAAAACATTTATCAAGTTATATGTAAAATCCCACATCACAACACTCCACCCCGATGAATGTTTTGTACAATGTCTTTATAAACAATGTCTTTAAATTTATTAAAGAGTCTGTTGAATAACTTGTGCTTTGATTGGCAGTATTTGCTCTCCCAGTTTTAAAAGTTGTCCATGACCATTTGTCCATTACATATCTTCTTTATTTCAAAGACAATCTGAAGAACTTGGAAGCACTCCTGATGACTTGTATCTGCTCCAGCTTGCTTCAACTGTTTCTTTAGCTTTCTGCAGTCTTCATATGTCATCAGATCTGGTGGTTCAAAATGAGACAAGTCCACACCTTCCACTAAACTAGCCCACTACAATTTAGTCTATTGTGTGAATTTTTACTCTGTACTTGTTCTCTGTCTGACTGCTAATTAGACCCCTGTCCCAAACTATCTGTTTAAGCATATGCAGCTGTACAATTAACATCAAAATTTGAAAGGTAACATGCCACAGGTGCCAGTACAACCACTTCTGCCCAAGTGACAGCACATGTGCCACTGCATAAACTGTTCACAAACCAACATTTGTGGCCCCTCTGCACACATTTGGGGTTGACTTAGTTGCCTCTTGTGCTTTCCTACCCATGGTGCAACTCTTGACTGCCATCAGCCTTTACCAGTATAGGCTGGCATCACCACCATGAGACATCAAAGCTATGCAACTCTCATCATTCCCCGTAGGCCACCCCTAGAGTTGTTTGCTCACCATATGCATACTCGTTGTGCTAAACACCTCGGTTCAGAATTGGCCCACTGGTCCTGTGCCTGTACCACAGCCGACAATCTCAGCAGGGCTTCCATATTTTCCCAATTAGACTATACCTAAACATCGGAGCCCATATGACTTGGAAATGTACAAAGCTGCACCTGCTTTCCTGAAAAGTTCACCAATTTGCTCAGTATACCTTATATTAATTATCCCACTTAATTAATTAATACCCAGAATGTATACTTTATGAGCACAAAAGTAATCC
This sequence comes from Polypterus senegalus, assembly GCF_016835505.1. NCBI lineage: Eukaryota > Metazoa > Chordata > Cladistia > Polypteriformes > Polypteridae > Polypterus > Polypterus senegalus. The sequence continues at coordinate 143,580,716 of NC_053167.1, read as the reverse complement.
CCTTATTTTTGGCATTCCTAACTGGTTTGTTCAGTTTCCACCCCTTGGAATATAAATTTGCTGCAGTAATGAACAAACCTTTCCTTTTAAACTATAGCTATTGTGACTAGTCCTATTATTATTGCATGACTTGTGGACTTGTTACTCACTTAAACCCCAGTAAGTGTCTTTTCTTGCTGTCTCTTCAGTTCTTCTTCATGTCTTTGTCTTTAGTCTTTGCTTTTTGTCTTTGTCGTCTTTTCCTCTTTCTTTTTTTCATTCTGCTTTGTAGGCAGGTCTGCAAAATGGAAGGTGACAAAGCAGTTTCTGTCCATCTCATTTTCTTGGCTGTCGACCTGGTGCCAACACTCAAACTTTGCTTCCAGGCATTCATTGGAACAGCTTGGCACTAGTGCCACTTTGCTCCAATGTGCTAGTGGTAACCCGATCTCCTGCATGGATTTTACTCTGCTAATTGCCTTCACTATTTATTACCTGCACCAAACCCAAAGTCCATAAAACCTTACAATAGAAGTAGCACTTTTACAGAAGGCCAGAAAATTGAAACAGAAATAACTGTTTTCCCTTTGCTGTCTTCCTGCACTACCCTTCTATTTTTTCATTGCCTGTGTGTCTTTTTTTATTGTATGGTAACTACTACCTGAAAGTGTGGGCTGAAACCTCTCCAGAATCCAAGTGCTAAATCCAGCATTTCTGCTAAAACTGACCTGTGTTCTTTACTAAAGACCAGCTCACTTTTCTCCATTTTATTGCATGGAGAGTCATAGGCTGTCTTTTTAAACAACTGGTCAGTCAGGTTTCGAATTACTGAACCTAAGTGTGTGTGCTTTTTAATTACTGCTGGCCCTAGCACAGCTGTTAGGACCCTCACACCCCTGTGCATTCCTGGCTTGCTGGCTGAGCTTCCTGCTGCACCATCCCCCATCCTTTGTTCTTTGGCTTGTCCTGTTTCATTCAAACCAACTCCTAAACTGGTGCACTTTCTAACTCAGCCATTCTTGCACTAGCATATTCAGACCTTTCACACACAAGCATTTGAATTCCTTTCATTTCCATTGTTCCTTGTTTAAATATCCATTTCATGCCTTCTAGTCAACAATTGCCATTCACACTCACCAGCTCCTCTGCTTTCTATCTGATCTCTTTGTCCTAAATCAGATTTCAGTGCAGCACTGGTTACCTTTCCTAAAAGTGGTGAAATATCTATCAGTGTTGCATGTTCTTTAAATACTGGACAGGCCTCAGAATTACTTGGAGATTGTGGTGCAGTGGAGAATAAAGGAAGAAAACACCCTTGCTGTTTTCCCTTCCTTTCATCTCTCTCCTTTTCCTCACACTCACATTCCCACTCTTTATCTGAGCACTCATCTGTCTCATGTAAGTCACCCACCCATGTTTTAGGGTTCCAGTCCGATCTGGTTACTACTGCCCTAACTTTCACCATGGGCGGTTTACATTTCTTTTTTCCACTTCTTTCACTGCTTTCTACTTTAGCAGCGGGTGTTCTACATGCTAACACTTCACAATTATCACACCAACTGTTACATCTTTCAAAACTCTCACACAACATTCCACAACTTTCACTTTCATTCACTTTGCTATTTTCTTCCTCATCATGATCTTCCTTATTACCAATAATACAAGCTAGTAAACCTCTTATAACAGCAGCTGTCTTCTTTAAACCTGATCTCTGTTTTCTTGCTTTTAATCCTTCCAGCCCCCTTCCATTTTGTGGCACACTCAGCTCAGCTTCTGCTTTCTCTACCTGAACTACAGGTTTCCTAGCTTTAGCCTGCTTCCCTCTGCCACTCCACTGGAAGATGGCTGACTTTAAAATGAACTTAGGCATTTCTAAGTCTACAATTTTCTCTAATACAATTTGTCAAATTCGTTATGGGTTGGCCTACTTTTGCCCCTGTAAGCAAACATACACATACATACACAAAGATCCTAAACGAATAAGTACCGTATGAATAATGAATGCATGTCCCATCACTCCCTAGCACTTTAACCACTTAAATGCCGTATGAATGACGCATGCATCTTTCACCACTCCCTAGCACTTTAATTAGGGACTCACTACGACCAGTACTAACAAACATGCGGGTGTCCTTGTGACACACATGAAGTCTCTACACTTTGTTGGTTATATTCAATTCAGCAACCAAACAATGTTTTACTTCCACCGCATTTGTACACTGGGTGCCCTAAAATTCACATACATAAACAAACACATACATCAAAACAGTATTTGCAAACAGGGTGCAAAATTTGGTTAACCCAAAATCCTACCCGACTACGCCAATTGTTTTATCTTGGTAGAGTAATATATGTATTGCTCTACTTTCCCCTATTGTATTATTAATATGCAGCCTTAGAATACCTAATCTCACAGACTTACCACTGTATATAACTTATCCCCACCTTCCCTTCTATATCTATAACCTCAGGCAATTAGATGTAGTAAAAAGACAAGCAGGAGTTAAGTTACACATAAAGTAATGTGTTACTGATAATATTCATAAATAATAACAAAATGTAAAGTACATTTGAATATTGGCAACCATACAACCTGATAAAATGGTGATGTGTAACTCAGGTGGCACACAGACTTGCAGTTACTTAAAATGTCTCTAGTTAAGGTATCGTTGGTGCTCAGCTTTCAGCCACATGTCTGTTCAATATGGCTGCTGAGCTGTGCTCTTCATTGTGTGGTCTTCATCATCAGAGGTTAGCAAGAGAGATGCTTCTTCTTCATATGTGGGTCAGAGAGAGAGAATGTGGTTGAGCCAGTACATTTATAGATGTTCTCTCCAATTCCTAGAACCAATAGGACATCATGGTACTTAAAGGCCTCTGAGACAAGCCAATTCCAAACAGCCATATCTCAGACCAATGGGAGAAATAGTACATTTAACACCTCAACCCCCCAAGACCATATGTTCTACCTAACATAAATGAAACAGTCCTCTTTGGATTTAGGGCTCTCACAGAAGGACTTGGTGATGATGCTCATTTAGACTTCTGGCTTTTGATCCATCCATCATTGTTGGAGCATCATGATGCTTTGAGTAGCGCCACCACCACAAAGAAACCGGAAAAAGAAATAGAAGAGAGAGTAGGGGTCAGTACGGATTTTAGAGCCACCATGAATAGTTATTATGATGAATTGAACATACAGAGTATCAGGATTAAGTTAAAGTGAAGTTATGAGAAGGCCATGTTAAAGTAATGTGTTTTCAGCAGTGTTTTAAAGTGCTCTGCTGTATCAGCCTGCCGAATTCCTATTGGCAGGCTATTTCAGATTTTAGGTGCATAGCAGCAGAAGGCCGCCTGCCCGCCTCACCACTTCTTTTAAGTTTTGTTCTTGGAATTCTAAGGAGACACTCATTTGAGGATCTGAGGTTACGATTTGGAATATAAGGTGTCAGACATTCCGATATATAAGATGGGGCGAGATTATTTAAGGCTTTGTAAACCTTAAGCAGAATTTTAAAGTCAATTCCAAATGACACAGGTAACCAGTGTAGTGACATCAAAACTGGAGAAATGTGATCGGATTTTCTTTTCCTAGTTAGGATTCTAGCAGCTGCATTCTGCACTCGTTGCAAACGATTTATGTCTTTTTTGGGTAGTCCTGAGAGGAGTGCGTTACAGTAATCTAGTCGACTGAAAACAAACGCGTGAACTAATTTCTCAGCATCTTTCAGTGATATAAGCGGTCTAACTTTACTTATGTTTCTTAAGTTAAAAAATGCTGTCCTAGTGGTCTGATTAATATGCGATTTAAAATTCAGATTACAGTCAACAATTACCCTTAAGCTTTTTACCTCTGTCTTGACTTTTAATCCTAATGTATCCAGTTTATTTCTAATAGCCTCATTGTATCCGTTATTGCCAATCACTAAGATTTCAGTTTTCTCTTTATTTAACTTGAGAAAGTTACTATTCATCCATTCTGAGATACAAGTCAGACGTTGTTTTAGTAAATCAAGAGAATCGGGGTCATCAGGTGCTATTGATAAGTACAGCTGTGTGTCATCAGCATAGCTGTGGTAGCTCACGTTGTGCCCTGAGATAATCTGACCTAACGGAAGCATGTAAATCGAAAAGAGCAGCGGACCCAGGATAGAGCCTTGTGGAACACCATATAGAATATCATGTGTCTTTAATATGTAATTCCCACAACTAACAAAAAATTTTCTCCCTGTCAGGTAGTATTCAAACCATTTTAAGACACTCCCAGAGAGGCCCACCCATTGACTAAGGCGATTTCTAAGAATATTATGATCAATGGTGTCAAATGCAGCACTCACATTTACGAGGATGAGATCAGATTAATGGCCTCTGTCTGCATTCACCCGCAAATCATTTACTACTTTAATGAGTGCAGTTTCCGTGCTGTGATTTGTTCTAAAACCTGACTGAAATTTATCAAGAATAGCAGGTTTATTTAGGTGGTCATTTAACTGCATAATGACTGCCTTCTCCAGAACTTTACTTAAGAAAGGCAGGTTAGAGATGGGTCTAAAATTTTCAAGAGCCGAGGGGTTGAGATTATGTTTCTTAAGAAGGGGTTTAACTACAGCAGTCTTAAGACAGTCTGGGAAGACCCCCGTATCTAATGACGAATTTACTATGTCAAGAACATTATCAATTAGCACGCCCGATACTTCTTTGAAATAATTTGTTGGTATCGGGTCAAGGACGCAGGTGGAGGGTTTTAATTGAGATATTATATTTTGTAAATCAGGTAAATCTACCCTAGAGAAAGAGTTTAATTTGTTTATAACAGAATGCTGGGGTTTAGGAGGATCCTTAGTGTTGGGGAGATATACTATAAGCTTTGAAAGCTTCTACCTCATATACACTTTTATGTAAACTCTAGACTATAGGGGGTACTCTTGAGGTTTTCCAGACTCATGAACAACCCAGGAGGACAAGAGTACAAAATAAGGAGATTTATTATAGAGAGGGTCTAAACACAGGAATAACTTATATGCACAGGAAGTAAAAAAGAATGAAAGCCCCGCAGAGGCTAATTAAACATCTGGTTACACATGACTGCCATATGCTGTGGTTAATCCACTCACCCAAAAACATGTCAGCTCATTGCTCTGCTCACCTTCCTTCAGAACAAGTCTACTCCACAGCTTGTCCTTTGTTCCTCCTGCAACATTGAGCCATTGTCAGTATCTGACCTCTTAATTCCAAGCTTATTGACAGAAGTGATTTAAAGCTTCAGCCTGGGGTTGTCTTTGGAAGCCATCATGGGAGCAGCCCTCCTTGTAGACATTCTGACCCAAAAGTTCTCTGTTAAAGGCTTCGTCCTATGGGTGCAGTGAGGGTGTGTATGACTTATAGGGCTTTCCTGCTGGTCTCTGTCTTACTAAGGAGCTGCTGGTCCCTCAGCCTGCATACCACAACTTTCTATTAGATATTTATTAGTGGTCCTTTTGTGGTTACTTCTGCTAGTGAACTTCTCATAAGAGTGTTTAATATCTGATTTCCATACTGTCTGAAAAAACCTGTACCTACTACATGGCTCAGAGATTGTGGAGGCTCCTCCAAATGATTGGGTTTAGATGTTTCAGCAGCTTCTATTGTTCTCAATTGCATAAAATCAAACACATAGTCATGCAATCTCCATTCACAAACATTGGGATGTACTGAAGAGCTCAGTGACTTTAAATATGGTACTGTCATAGGATGTCACCTTTGTCTCAAGTCAATATGTGAAATTTCTATGCAGTGAGATATGCTCTGGTCAACTGTAAGTGCTGTTCTTGTGAAGTCATAATAACAACAGATCAGCCACATACTGGTAGATCACACAAACTTACAAAGCAGGGCTGCCGAGTGCTGAAGTGTGTAAAACTTGCCTGTCATCTGAGGCATCACTAACAGCAAAAGTCCAAACTGTCTATGAAAGCAAAATCATCACAAGAACTGTGCATCAGGAGCTTTCATGATATGGACTCTCCATGGCCAAGCAGCTGCCCACAAACCTAAGATCACTATGCACAATGCCATGTGTTGGCTGCAGTGGGGTAAAGGACATCACCATTGGACATTGGAAACGTCTTCTCTGGAGTGATGAATCACACTTCACTATTTGGAAGTCCGACGGACCAATCTGGGTTTGGCAGATGCCAGGAGAATGCTACCTTCAGACTGCATTGTGTCTACTGTAAAGTTTGGTGGAGGGAGGGATAATGGTGGGGTTTGGGCTGAGCCCCTCGGTGCCTGTGAAGGACACTGTTAGTTTAGGTTGTTTAAAGCCCTGTTCTGTTCCAGCATGACTGGGCCCCTGAGCATAAAGTTATGTCGATAAAGACATGGAGATATTCAAATAGCCTGCAAACAGCCTCAGCCTCAATCCTATTGAACACCTCTGACATGAACTGGAAACACTGACTGCAAGCCAAGGCTTCTCGTCTCACATCATTGCTCTGTTGGCTGAATGGGCTCACATTCCCGTAGACACAGTTCGGAATTTTGTGGTGAGAGTTCCCAGAAGAATGGAGCCCTTGGGATGGGATGTCTAATAAGATCAAACACTGTTGGTGTGATGGTCAGTTCCACAACATTTTGTTATATTGTGTAGATAGAGGTACTTATACTCGTTTATGTTAGGACAAGTTTGCGGAGAACAGGCCGTTTACTCCAACAAAGCTCATCGATCCCATTCATTGAGCTCTTCCAAAATAACATAAATTTGAGCTTCGCCAGCCTCCACTGTCCTTTTGTCTACCACCGTACTTGGTCACTTATTGTCATCTGTGTGAAGAAAAATGTTTGAAAGTTTGTGCAAATTCAAACAAGTTTCCATCTGTGTCCCTGTTATTCTTATTGAAGCTGCTTATTTATCCACTACTGACCTGGATCCCTCACTGCTTCTAAATTTCAGGATGAAGTCATTCAGTAAAACACGTTTAAATTTGGTCTTCTGTTCCCTGGCTGTCTCCACACAAAAGCCTGTCCTGGTTTAATTTTTTTAGACTCAGACACATCTACTCAATATCTGCCATAATAAAGATAAACCTACCAGTAAACATTTGTTAACATGGCTATCCATCCACCCTTGCATATTATGCTGCTTATCTGGGTTCAAGTTTACAGGGGTGTCTATTTTCCGTGACTCCTATTCCAACATCTTCCTGGGGGATACTGAGACATTTCCAGGAGTGTTGAGGCATATAATCTCTCCAGAATGTCCTGGGTCTGCCCCATGGTCTCCTCCTGAACATGTTAGAAATACCTTGCCAGGGAGACATCCACGAGGCATCCTAATCAGATACCTGAACCACCTCATCTGACTCTTTTCAGTGTGGAAGAGCATTGACTCTACTTTGATGATCTCCTTCAGAATGACTGTGCTCCTCACCCTATCTCTAAAGCTGAGTCCAGACACCCTGCAAAGGATTTTTGTTTCAGCTACATGTATCCATGATCTAGTTCTTTTGGTCTCTACCCTAATCTGTGGACATAGGTGACGGCAGGAATGTAGATTGACCAGTAAGTTGTGTGCTTTGCCTTTTGGCATGATTGACTTTTCCTTTTTCCCTCACTTGTGAAAAAGACCATGAGATACCTAAAGTCCTCTGCTTGAGACAACACCTCATCCCCAACCTGGAGAGGGCACTCCACCCTTTTCCAGCTAAGCACCATGGCCTCAGACTTGGAGGTGTTGATCTTTATCCTGTAGACTTCACACTCGGTGATAAATAGCCCCACTGCATGTGTGAGCTCACAGGCTGATGAAGATCATGCTGTTTATAGCAGGAATGGAGTGCTGATGACCTCACCTGGGGATGTTGTCAGGTGGTGGAAGGAGCATTTTGAGGACCTTCCAAATCCCATTGACACACCTTCCTTTGAGGAAACTGAGTCAGAGGATTCACCCATTACTGGAGCTAAGGTTGTAGAAGTAGTTAAAAAACTCCTTGGTGGTGGATGAGATTCATCTTGAGTTCTTAAATAATGTGGACGTTGTTGGGTTGTCCTGGCTGAAATGCCTCTTCAGCATTGTGTAGATGTTGAGTACAGTCCCTTTGGATTGGCAAACTGGGGTTGTGGCCCTCATCTTTAAGAAAGGGAACCAATGGGTGTGTTCTAACTTTAGGGGAAGGAAAGAGTTCATCCATGTCTTGGAACACTGGACTAGCTTTTTATCCTCACAAGGATTCTGGTGGGTTTAACAGGCACAGGCAAGTAGTCTACATGTGTTTTGTGGACCTGAAGAAGGCAACCATGTCCTGTAGGGGATGCACAGGAGTATGGAGTACTAGGACTGCTGTTGTGGGCTATTCAGCTCCTTTACAACCAAAGTGAAAGTTGGTTCGCATTGCTGGCAGTAAGTCAGTCTCATTCCCACTGGGTGTGGAACTCCAAAAGGGCTGCCATCTATTCCCAATTCTGTTCATAATTTTTATGGAGAGAATTTCTAGGCACTGAAAAGAGGTAGAGGGTGTCCAGTTACGTAGCCTCACAATCACGTCTCTGGTTTTTGCAGATAATGTGGTCCTTCTGGCTTCATCGGGTTTCTTAATATGTATTCTTCTAAAACACTAAATCGTTATGGTTCAATCACATCTACTCCCGGAATTCCGTCTTGATTATGAGAATGTACAAAATCTAGAGAGGCATGTCCTCTTGTTGATGTGTTAAAAACAGTCACTGATTACTTCTAAAAACTCCTGCTCTTGTGCTCCACTGGTAGCCAAGTTAATATTTTGGTGATTAATGTTCCCCCGTGACTATAATATCTTGCTGCAAACATATTTTTGTAAAGTTATTAATATTATTAAAAAGATGCCCCTTATTTTAATTTCAGATTAAATGATGGTTTATACTGTAGGACAGAATGCCATTGCTCACCTTATAAGCAGGGCAGTTAAACACAACACTTCATTATCAGCAAGGACTCTATTCTAATTAGGAAACTGATTTAAGAGCAAGTGATGCCAGCAGATGGTGCTGTTGTGCAAAAATTACATACAGTAAGTAGTAAACTCTGTCTGGTATTAGAGTTTGCTTTTCTTAGTTGCTTTGGACCAATACTCAAATGACAGTTAAGGTTCTACGCGTGAAAACGTCCACACCAGCAGAATGGCATTTTTTCATTGTTTTTCCAAAAGTGCAAATGCTGTAGTCCAGTTATCTAAATGATTAAGTACAATTTTTATTGAATCGGTACAGTTATTAATTGTGTAAATCATGTCAAATCCAGATAGATTAATTTCCTTCTCATTAGAATAGTCTTATTCTGAAACACATTTAGGTAGCTGCTGTACTTTGCTATTTCTGTACTATACAAAAGCAGCCATACCCTAAGCACTTTTGAAGAAGTCATCCACCTGAAGCTAAGCACATTCGGGCCCGGCCAGCACTTGGATGGGAGACCAACCAAGAACAAGATTGAGTTTCTGCTGGAAGAGATGTGGGTGAGGCCAGCAGAGGGCATTTACCCTGTGATCTGTGTGTGGATCCCAGTGTCACTGAACTGTAAAAATGGCACCGTCCTTCAGATGAGACATAAAACCAAGGTCCTGACTCTCTGTGGGCATGAAAGATCCCTGGGCATTCTTCAAAAACAAGTAGGGAGTATTCTGATGTCCTGGCTACCTTGTCATTCTGGCCTGTCTCAACAACAACAACATTTATTTATATAGCACATTTTCATACAAACAGTAGCTCAAAGTGCTTTACATAATAAAGAATAGAAAAATAAAAGACACAATAAGAAAACAAAATAAATCAACATTAATTAACATCAAATAAGAGTAAGGTTCAATGGCCAGGGGGGACAGAAAAAACAAAAAACTCCAGACGGCTGGAGAAAAAATAAAATCTGTAGGGAAAATCTGTCTCTAAATGGCTTTCTCTCTCTCATCCCTTCACCACCTAACAGCTCACATGTGGTGGGCATACTGGCACAGAATGGCTGCCATTGCTTCATCAAGGTGGGTGCTGCACATTGGTGGTGGTTGAAATGACTCACTCCCCACTCACTATATAAAGTACTTTCAGTAGTGAGAAAAGCACTATATTCATGTAAAGAATGATTACTATTTTTATAGAGCATTAAATAAATTACAATTAGGTAGTATGAGAGGCTTTCCATGTAGAGTTGTATGTCCATGGGAACGAAAGTGGGATATTTTACACCTGTGTTATTTCTGTGATCAAATATATTTTAGTGAATTAGAAAGCTATGAGCAATTGCAACCAAGAACGGTAACAGTTAATGTTCAACAATGAAAACACACACATCCATCCTGAATACATAAAGATCACCTTGAGGTCGAAGCATAACAATACCATACAAACCACCGGACTGTATCTCCCCTCTAGGTCACACAAAGGAGTGGCAATTTATAATACATGAGGTGAGTGGCCCATTGAATCAGGCCGCAGATAATTCTAGGAGTTTAAGATTATAAAATCTGGAGTGTTCTTCAGGCGACTTTCTCATACACGTATTCTTTTACCTGATTAGATACATTTCCAGTTACCAGTCTAAAGAGAGCCTTCATTGAACAAGCTCATTTTTCTAAGAACGGTGAACTTAATGTTACGTATTTGCATGTGAAGAACTTGAACGTGAGCGAGTTCAGTTTTATGTGAAATTCTGGAACTAGTTGAGGTCCTGCTTAAACGTTTTGCTTTACCCTGTAATGTAGGAGTGGAGCCGAATCTGGTATTCGGATAAACTAAAATAGTGGATTTTTACAAATATTTATTTGCCATTTATTTGTATATGGAAAATATAACGTAACATCAAATCACCACTGTCTGTGTCTTCCTGCTTGTGCTTAAGATGCGACCCCGGTGACACGAGCACGCGGTGAAGCTCCGCTTAGGAAAATGTTGTACTTTGTGAGGCCATTTTATATTTTTCCCCATTGGACATGCAATATGTGACACGAATTTTGACCGGCAGTATAATCGGTCAGTTCACCTACACCATTTGTGCCACACAGTTGGAAATAGAGCGGTAATTTATATGTATATTTGCATCTATTTAATTTCTTTTTTGACTGGGAGGATATTAGTATATATGGCTATATGTGTTTGTTGCTGAGTATAACTCAATAAAGTGTATTTAAATGAAAGTCTTCATAATTATTGTATTTTATCCAAAAATACTGTAATCTATACTAATAAAAGGCAAAGCCCTCACTCACTCACTCACTCACTGACTGACTCATCATTAATTCTCCAACTTCCCGTGTGGGTGGAAGGCTGAAATTTGGCAGGTTCATTCCTTACAGCTTCCTTACAAAAGTTGGGCAGGTTTCATTTCGAAATTCTACGCGTAACGGTCATAACTGGAAGCTGTTTTTCTCATTTTACTGTAATGGAGATGAGCTTGAACGCCGTGGGGGCGGAGTTTCGTGTGACATCATCACGCCTCCCACGTAATCACGCAGTACATAAAAAACCAGGAAGACCTCCAAAAAGCGCTGAAGAAAACATGCATTATATAATTGAGAAGGCAGCGAAACAATAAGAAGCGAGCGAGTGACATATACAACCATATTCATGAGTTCTGCTACTCGAAACAAAGCACGATGTAAACCTACACTTTAAAGTAAGTTCATAGACAGGCTGCCGCTGGCGTTTGTAATTTAGTGCCTGCCCATATAAGGCCGTCCGTCAGCGGCAATCCAATAGCAAACTGCCACGGGTAAATATTCACGGGTGAAGGACTGTGCTTATGGAGAGGAAGATGAGATGGTCAGGGTGGTGTTTGACACAAACTCAGCGAAACTGCGAGAGAAAGTTTTAAGTGCCAGGACTAAGGTAACTTCAGATACAGCCATGGACATAGCACGAGATGGCACCAGCACAGCTGGGAACCTTCGATACATGTACACCGAGCGGCTCACGTGAACTGACACAGTACACAGACAAAAAGCAACAGTTCCAAAGAGCGCTGAACAAAAACCAAATTACACAATTGAAAAAGCAGCAAAAATATGAAGCGTCTGATACATATAAGCATATTCATAAATCCAGCTACTGCGGAAACAAAGCACATGGTGGAAAAAGTCAATGTCCCGCTAAAGGAAGACAGTGTAAAAAAAACCCGTGCATGCAGTGTGTCAGGTCTCAGATAAAGAAGAAGACGAGCTGTTTATTGATGCAGTAAGAAACGAATCGATGAATGAAACCTGTCATCTTTACAACGATTGACAAACACGGAATGTAACTTGAACACAACACATCCTACAAATACGAACCTGATTGAAAGAAATAATGATAATCAAATCTTTGATGACAGCAACACTCAGTAACACTCACAAAACAAATACTGTATATTGACAGTCATGTTACGTTATTTTTAAAATGTTCCCTTTTCTTTTTCTAGCTTTTTTAACACACTACTTCTCCGCTGCGATACGCGGGTATATATATATGTATATATATATCCCGATCTACATACTCGAATAATGGATACTTTATTCACCATCAATGATTGTTTTGGTAAAGCCATACTCAGTGAATTCATTAGATGAACGGTAAAAAGTAAGAGCGAGGGGAGGATGACTTATTGAGGCATGCAGGCTGTAGTGCGCGTCAACTCTATCTGAATTGCGCGATCACATTTAAAAAAATATATCTTTTCAAGTTCTATTTAGTCCATATGTGTCAAACTCAAGGGCCGCGAGCCACATCTGGCCCGGCGTAATTATATCCGGCCCCGAGATCATTTTATATACTGTATTATTGTTAATGGCCCGGGTATATGAAGCGCTGGTAACACAATAAACTACAGATCCCATAATGCAGCGCTTCAGCTGCCTTGCCAACACTTACCGTTAATCAAGTCTAGCTTATGATGCTGCAAGTTATTGCGAAGCTAGCTCACACGATGCTGAAGAGAAAAGTTGATTCTGAAAATAGAGCCTTTAAAAACCGATGGGAGGCTGAGTATATGTTTACTGAACCCGTGTGTCTCATTTGTGGAGCTAATGTGGCTGTAATTACAGAATTTAATCTAAGACGGCACTATGAGACAAAACATCAGGGTAACCTGAATGCAATTCAGAAGATACAGAAAACAGCATAATTAAATAAGAATCTGACACTTCAGCGGACGTTTTTACCCGTGCACAATCACAAAGTGATTTCCAGTGAAGCTGCTTTTATGGGAGACACAAATGCACCAGTGCACCATGCCCCACTTTACCCTTTGGCCAAGTAATGTTAAACCAAGTCGTCACTACGGTGTTCCCAAATACGCCCTTTGCTGATAAACTGAGCGCACTGAGTTTGCACGGCGCTTTGGTGACTTTGAAGAACAAAAAAAGTCCGTCTACATGCGGCTCGAACCTTGTGCATGTTTGGTAGCACATATCTGTGTGAGAAGCTCTTCTCAGTGATAAAGACTAACAAAACAGCACATAGGAGTCGCCTCACTGATGAGCACCTGCAGTCCATCCTGAGAATCTCCACAACACAGAACTACACACCAAACAGAAACGAACCTGTGGCCAAAAAAAGATGCCAGGCGTCCAGCTCTAAAATGACATCTGACCAAAGACAACTGAATGATTTGATTTGTTATTGCTGAAAGGAACACATTTTATTTATATTTCCAGGTTTTGTTATGCAGCATGTTCATATTTGAATTTGTATAATTTTGACAGGATATATTTTTATGGAGAGCAAACTCTTTTGGGATATTTAAAATCTAAGTTTATTTTTTATATAAAATTACATAAGAGTAAAGAAATTTGAATGTTTGTTCTTTTAACGTTTACTTTATTTCTAACTTGTATAATTTAGACAGGATATATTTTTATGGAGAGCAAAATATTATAAGTTGTTTAAGGTTTGAGTTGATTTATTCACGAATAATATTGCTGTCTGTTTTTACCATTCCTACCAAAGATATTTCTGTCGACTAAATAAAAATTCCTTCTATTTAAAATTTAAATAGAACTTGAACAAATACGATAGTTCATAATATCCACGCAGACTTGCACGTAAGAGCGGGAGTTATCCATTTTAACAAGCAGCGTATTGCACTGATACGAAATAGCTGTGTGTGTATGTATATATATGTGTATATGTATAGATATGTATATATATATGTTTATGTGTGTGTGTGTAAATATATATATATATATATATATATATATATATATATATATATATGACAGCAACACTCATCACTCACAACAGTGACAAAACAATTACATTGACAATCATGTTACGTTCTGTTCAAAATGTTTCCTTTTCTTTTTCATTGCTTCTTTAACACACTACTTCTCCGCTGCGAAGCACGGGTATTTTGCTAGTAGCCTAATATAAGGCATGTAAAATTGAAAAATGTAAACTCATGGGTCATTTATTCTCACTCCTTAAAAATACAAAATGAACTGAACATGAACTATTTTAAAATTGAAATGGTGAACTTTGAACATGAATTTATTCATTTTAATCTGTGTGAACTGAACTTTGAGCGAGTTCTTCTGAGGTGTGAACTTGAACGACACTGCCAATTACAGAGTTATTTTCTGTTTGTACCATGGAATTTCTTTGCATTCTTGATAAGTTAAAGAACAGTTAAAAATAATATGTGCAAAATACTGTAGTTAACAAACTGTTACTAAATAAGAAGAATAATTAGGTAGTCCCACAATTATATATTATTCTGACCCTGTCTTTAACTCATTCATTCTGTTTATATGAAAAATTAGAGGTAGATATGTATGCAACTGATTCATTTTCTTCTGCATTTGTGATGCTGTTTTTTTCATTTTCAAATAAAAAACTTTAATGTAAAGTTCAGGCACACCAAAAAGTACAGAAAACGAAAAGAAATATCAATTTATGACAAACAGTACAAAATTGATGAAAGATCAATTGGAAAATGGAATTAAACTTAAGGATAAAGAAGTAAATGCGTAGTGGAAATCAGAAAGGAATGGTATGTAAATTTGAAATTTTAAAATTTTAAAGAATATCTCTACTTTAACTAAAAATGATCTCTTACTGGAAAAATTATAAAACAATGATTTCATTGATCGTAATATAATTTGTTATAGTAGTTCAAACAACCACCGTAATTACCAATAAAACAAATTTCTTTTGTTGACAAAAATAATGTGTAACAATGAAAAACAAACTTACCAACTGTTAGTGTTCATATGTAGCCAATCATACTTGACAACTATTGAGTCCAAATACTTACTAATACTAAGTAGTGCAATTTCACCAATGAATTAATAATGTTTTGTGGAAATTCAGAACCTGCACAATGAAGAAAATTTCACAAACACTACTAAATCACTAAAAGTTCTGTATTTCAAGCACAAAACTAAAAAAAGCAAAAATTAAATTTCAGAAAACCATTCTGGAACACAATTTACTTTCAGAAAGATAGTAACAGGTATCTACATTTTGAAATATGATCATCTGTTTAACAGATAAACCTGCTTCAACAATATCACAGAATCAGCTGTCAAGAAATTACATTGAAATGCTGTCAGTCAATCAAAGTGGCGGGTCACTTCTAGTATACCACTTCCAGTCACCTGGTCAAGGTCAAATTTTATATCTAACAATAAGTAATGATCATACCATCTCTATTTATGTAATTTTAGTAATGCACATGTAATAGTGCTGATACTATTAAAATATCATTTACAGTTATCCGATTAAGGTGAAATTCTATATCTACCCTAACTAAGGACAATATAAAATTTCAATTATTTTCTTCTTTTATAATGCAATTTCACAATGAAAAACTACTATACAAAATTTCAATTAATTCTTTATTTAAACTATGTACCAGTTTATTTGAAAAATTTTGTAAGGTGTTCAGGCAAAGTACCATGTCTCGTTGACGTATGGTGCTCAAAAGTTGATACAAAAGTAACATTTTGATGTAACATGCATATGCCAAATTTAATTTATCTAGGTCAAAGCATTCTCAAATTATCATGTTTAGGCAAATACAAACACACAGACATAATTGAATAATTGGCCAAAACGTGTTCAGGAGCGCATGAAACATTGCAAATTCATTCTCCACATTTCATCCATTCTTCTAAACTAACATGAAGTTGGGTTTTGAAGGTCCCTAAGGTCCTCCTGTCCACCACACTACTTGATAACTTCTTCCATGTGTCTGTGGTTCCCTGTGTGAAGAAAAACTTCAAGATGTTTGTGTGAAATTTACCTTGAACAAGTTACCAACTGTGTCCTTGTGTTCTTGATGAACTCATTTTAAAGTCACAGTCTCAATCCACATAAAGAATTCCCTTCATAATTTTAAACATTTCAGTCACATCTCCTCTTAAACTCCTTTTGCTTAAGCTGTAAAGGCTCAGCTCTTTTAATCTTTCCTCATAATTCATTCCCTGTAGGCCTGGAATCAGCCTAGTTGCTCTTTTCTGGACTGTTTCTAGCCCTGATTTGTCTTTTTCGTAACCTGAAAAACAAACCTGCACACAGGACTCCAGATGAGGCCTCACCAGAGCATTATAAAGCTTGAGCAGAACCTCCTTGGACTTGGACTCCACATGTCTGGGCGCTATATAACCTGACATTCTGTTAGCCTTCTTAATGGCTTCTGAACACTGTCTGGCAGCTGACAGCGTCGAGCACACTATGATTCCTAAATCTTCTCATAAGGTGTATTTTCAATTTTCAGACCTCCCATTGTGTATTCAGACCTCACATTTTTACTTCCTACATGTAACATTTGCTGATATTAAATTTCATCTGCCATGTCTGTTGTCCACATCCCGAAGTGATAATTCAACAGATTCTCAATTATCTGGCAGTCCACCTATCTTGGTATCATCTGCAGACTTAATCAGATTGTTACTTATATTACTATCTAAATCATTTATATCTATTGAAAATAGCAGTAGCCCTAGCACTGACCCCTACTGAACGCCACCATGAACTTCACCCAATTCTGATGGGGTTCCTCACACCATCGCCTTCTGTGTCTGAGCCAAGTCTGCACACATCTACACACCATATACTAAACTGCCACTTCTTTTATTTTGATGCCCAACCTCTCATGTGGCTTCTTATTAAATGCTTTCTGAAAATCCAAATAAATAATATCATATGCTGCACTCTGACTGTATCACAGAATTTTAACGTGTTAGTAAAACATGACCCCCCTCTTCTGAACCCATGATGACTGTTCTATAAAACTCCTTTTCTTGCCATGTGTTGCTCAATTGTATCCTTAATAATTCATTCCATTAATTTACCCGGGAAACACATTAAGCTTACTGGCCTGTAGTTGCTTGGATCTGCTTGGTCACCCTTTTTAATTAACAACATAATATTTGCCATTTTCTTGTCCTTCGGTATTTCCACAGATTTCAGATACTGCATAAAAATATACATCAATAGTTAATATCTGTACTCACTAACCTCCTTAAACACTCTTATAAATATTACCTGGCCCTGGTGATTTATTTGATTTCAGCCTATTTAATATGAGCTGCTCTTCTCCCTCTACAATTTCCAAATCACTCAGTACCTCATTAGTAGTCACTGTTATCACTCTGCGATTATCCACCTCCTCACATGTGAAGAGCACCTGCTATGTCACTGTCGCTCTCAAGAGGATGACATTGAGAATTCAGACCTTAGTGATTGGAACGATCAGAGTCCTGCACTGTCAAAAATGTTATCAGGCTTGCTGATACCAAACTGCACCCAGACCAGAAAATAAATAGGATGGCACCTAATAAGTATGACTGCTTTATGAAAAATGGGAGGCATGACCAGGGATTTTAATGTTTCTCCAGTTTACAAAACACAGTGAACACCTGTATGCAGCTAGTGAGCCAATTTAATTAAAAACTGTCTCAAAGAAGTTAAAGGAAGGACAGAGATAAAAAGTTCTGGGAAAAGCCAATTGATCTATAATCAGGATCTAAAATGAAGGAATACCAACCAGCACGAAATCTAAGTATGAATGTCCTAATTTATATCTGCAGTGTTGATATTGTAATATGCATAAATTATGTATTTTATTGTTTATACTCAATTGAAACAAGTGATGCAGTTTTTGTATTGAGACAGCTAATAGAGAAGCATCAAGAAAAACAGATGGTGTTTATTAATTTGACGGAGGCTAATGATAGACTGCCATGTCAAAAGGTCTGGAGGTGCATGAGAGAGAAACGAGGACAATAGGATATATATAAGGGAGTGATGACTTGGGTTAAAAGCAATGGTGGGGTAACAGATAAGATCCCAGTTAGAGGAGGTTTACATCAGGGATCATCTTGAAGTCCTCACCTCTTTGATCAGGTTATGGACGTGTTGATTCCTGGGATAAAAGACTAGTCCCCCTGGTTGCAGGCTTTCTAGTGATGACGATGGCACCAGTTCAATCAAACCCTTCGTTGATACTTTAATGACAGTTTGCTTAATTTCAGGTAGGCCTGGATTTGGTCTCATCCGATGCGAGAGATGGACGTCTGAAGTGGAGCTCCGCTAGCAGTGGTGCTATTTTTCATATTATTTGCTTATTATTCTGAGATATTCTGTATTTATTCAACCCGAGAGGGACTGCTACAGTATATGTAAATACATATAAACATGGCCAGCAAGAAGGGGGGTTCGAAAGAATCGAAAACTAAAGCTACATCCAAGCTGCGATCAGCAAGCCCCAGTTCAAGATACGGCCTATCAGAGACAGACCTGGATCAGATGGGCGAAAGCACAGACTCCTCGGGACCACGGTCCATTACATCGTCGCTGGCTGAGAGTGAAAAAGGGAGCAAAGGTGCGATCGTGAGTGCAGATGTGGATAGCTTGCCGATTGGGGAAGATTACCTGAAACTGGAAAGGGCCGGGAAGTCCGCGGCTTCAGTTACGCAATTATGCGAGCCTGGAGCAGCGGGGACACCGG
Source organism: Polypterus senegalus (assembly GCF_016835505.1). Lineage (NCBI taxonomy): Eukaryota > Metazoa > Chordata > Cladistia > Polypteriformes > Polypteridae > Polypterus > Polypterus senegalus. The sequence goes on along the minus strand of NC_053167.1, from coordinate 143,561,809 downwards.
CTTCAGCAAAGTCTGCTGCTTCATCTACGGTACAAGAAGGCACAATTGAGCTATCTGAACTGAAAGTGTTGCTCGCTGAGCTCACGCAAGATATAAAGAAAAGCGAGAAGGCTAATGAGAAAGCAATGGCAAAGGCACTTGAGAGACTGAAACAGGAATTGAAACAGGAGATGAAACAGGCCAATGAATGGCTGCGACATGAATTCCAACAGGCAAATGAAAGGCTGCGTCAAGAGGTACAACTCGAGCTTCAAAAGGTGCTGGGTAAAATTGAAGAATGCATTCAGAAAAACTCGGTTAAACTGAGCACGCTTGCTGATCAATTGGAGCATCTTAAGGAGACATTCACGAATCGGATCGAAATGGCCGAACATTTAGCTGCCAGTGCCGAGGAAAGAGCAGTAAATGTCAGTTCCGAATGTAAAAAACTCGGAGAAAAACTTGGAGACAGACTGGCTGCTTTAGAAGATGGGAGTAGAAGGTATAATGTCAGAATTGAAGGTCTGCGGAGAATCGAAAGTTCAAACCCTGTGAAATTCGCAGCTGAACTTTTTTCTAAAATAATCGGGGGCGACTTTAAAGCAGAATCTGAGATAGCAGCGGCTTACAGCGTACGCGGATCAAACACCGTCAGACCCCGACCAAGATCTTTTATAGTTCGTTTTGAACGATTATCATTTAAGCTAGAGGTGATGGCACTCCTCAGAAACAAGGAAGATATTATATGTGAAAATAACCACATTCGTATTTTCCCTGACTTCTCTCCAGCAACAGCTATTAAACGCGCAGCCTTCTATAATATTAAACAGCGGCTACAGCAAGCCAGCATCAAATACAGCCTCCTGTATCCGGCAAAACTGAAAGTGGAATGGCAAGGTCATTTCTATGTCTTCGCTAGCAAGGAAGGAGCAGAAAATGAATTAAGAAAGCTGATCCTGGGACTATTCTGATACATAATAGTGAGTCATGGCGGTAAATGATAAAGTTTAGGATTAATAATCTACTGTCTGATCTATTCGTTTTAAAATACGGGTTTTTTATCAGCATATATTCTCATATATTCTTATTATTACTTAGTATTACTAGGGCGCTATCTGTTTATGTTTTATTGTGCTTAATTACGTTTTCCTCCTTTATATATTAAGAGCAAAATTCTTTTCTTTTTTTCTTTTTTTTTAAAGACTATATTGGTAACAGATATCTCTATCTTTTAACCCTAAAGCGCCACTGCATGGGGGCTTGTGCTTTGGACGTGCTCTGTCTCTGGGTATGTCAGAGGACTGGGACTGCGTGAAGTCGGTTTTAGCCTCACCTGGGGAGGCAATAAGGGAGGGTGGGGGTTAAGGGGGGAAGAGAAAGAGAGCAGGCCTGATCTATACCTAATCTATCATCTCAATCTTTATAATTATAACTACCAACGTAATAATAAGCTGAATGGCAACAACTCTTGGGGAATAGGAAATTAAGACCTAAACTATTTCACTTCCAGTTAAGACTATAAAATGACATCAAAAACTCAGACTCAATGTCTCCATGATGGCACAGTTAACTTCGTAAGCTGGAATGTTAAAGGCCTGAATCACGAATTAAAGAGAGAGAAAGTACTTTCTCACCTAACAGGTCTAAATGCTAAAATAGTATTTTTACAGGAAACCTACTTACTAAGTAAGGATCAGTTCCGGCTGCAAAAAGACTGGACTGGCCAAATGTTCCATTCTAGTTTTACAAAGAAAACTAGAGTGTGGGAATTCTCATACATAGAACTGTACCATTTGTAGCATCAGATGTAGTATTGGATCCTGAAGGGAGATATGTGATGGTCATGGGAGACTTATCTAACTGTAAAATGATTTTGATAAATGTTTATGCACCTAATGTTGATGATAAGGAATTTATACAAAATTTATTTGCATCCATTCCCAATCTGAACACTCATAAACTTATAATGGCTGGGGGCTTTAATTGTGTTCTAAATCCACTTTTAGATAAGACTTCCTCCACAGGGGAACGCAACTAACACCGCAAAGATAATTACAAAGTTTATAACTGATCACAACTTATCAGATCCCTGGAGGTTTTTAAACCCAAATTCAAGAACATATTCTTTCTACTCACCAGTACATCATTGCTACTCAAGGATTGATTACTTCTTTATAGATAATAACTTCTTGCCTAAGATTAAATCTTGTAAATACGATGCTATTGTTATTTCAGACCATGCTCCGATGATCTTGGAGCTGAAATTACTAAGCCCCATACACTCACCCCGCAGATGGTGCCTCAATCCGCTTCTATTAGCTGACGAGAATTGTACTGAATTTATATCCAAACAAATCAAATTCTTTCTAGAGACAAATACATCCCCTGAGATCTCTGCAGGAATACTCTGGGAAACTCTTAAGGCCTTCTTAAGAGGACAGATTATCTCATATCTTTCCCACAGAAATAAATCCGAAGCGAAGAAAGTAGCAGAGATAAAAAGCGAAATTACTAAAATAGATGAAGAACATGCCAGACTACCAAGCGAGACTCTACATAAGAGGAGGCAGGCTCTACATTCAGAATTAAACCTCTTGACAACTAAAGAAACTGAACAACTAATTTACAAATCCAGACATCATTATTATGAACATGGAGAGAAAGCTAATAAGCTTTTAGCGCAACAAATTCACAAGCAAGATGTGCAACGCAATCTCGTAATTACTAACACGAACGGAGATAAAATCATCGAACACAAAAATATAATGCACACTTTAGAGACTACTATAAATCCCTATATACTACTGAGTTTAAAGAAGACAATATACAATCTAATGCATTTCTGGATACATTACAGATACCACAAATTGACGCTTTTAGTGTGGAGGAACTTGATAAACCTCTGTCATTATCAGAATTACTGGATGCTATAAAGTCACTCCAAGGTGGAAAAGCAGCAGGCCCTGATGGCTACCCTGCAGAGTTTTACAAGAAATTCTCCGCTCAGCTAGCTCCCTCCTATTAGCAACATTTACAGAAGCCAGAGATAACCAATCTCTTCCACAAACCTTTCGCCAAGCACTAATCACTGTCTTTCCAAAACAAAATAAGGACTTATTACAATGTGCATCATACAGACCAATTTCACTTCTGAATAACGACGTTAAAATACTCTCTAAAATCATAGCTAGAAGGATGGAGAAAGTGCTCCCCTCGTAATATCACAAGACCAAACTGGATTTATTAGGGGCCGACACTTATCTTCAAATCTTCGACGCCTGTTTAATGTAATATACTCACCAACTAAATCAAACACCCCAGAAATATTATTATCATTGGATGCAGAAAAGCATTCGACATGATTGAATGGAAATACCTTTTACTATTTTGGAGAAGTTTGGGTTTGGCCCAACATTTGTGCATGGATTAAATTACTGTATACTAACCCAGAAGCTTCAGTTTGCATCAATAACATTTGCTCAGACTACTTTAAACTAGAACGTGGCACAAGACAAGGATGCCCTTGTCACCACTGCTGTTTGCAATTGCCATTGAACCACTGGCAATACATTGTCGAAATACTGATCAGATAAAGGGGATTAGCAGAGAAGGACTGGAACAGAAAATCTCATTATATGCAGATGACATGGTACTGTATATATCGACCCAGAAAATTCTGTGCCTGCAGTCTTAGCAGCACTCACAGAATTTCAAAAGCTCTCTGGTCTCAGAATTAATCTGAATAAAAGTGTACTCTTTCCGTGAATTCTCAAGCATATAATATTAGATTAGACACCCTACCTTTTATCATTGCAGAACAGTTTAAATACCTCGGTAAACATCACAAGTAAACATAAAGCTCTTTATCAACAAAATTTTCGTCTGCATGGAAAAAATTAAACAAGACTTGCATAGATGGTCAACCCTTCATCTCACACTAGCTGGAAGAATTAACACTGTTAAGATGAATATTCTTCCTAAGCTCCTTTTTATTTCAAAACATACCAATATACATTAATAAATCATTCTTTAAGCAATTAGATTCAACAATAACCTCATTTATTTGGAATTCAAAACATCCACGCATCAAAAGAGCGACCCTACAAAGACAAAAGGCAGAAGGCGGCATGGCTCTACCTAACTTCCAGTTTTATTACTGGGCAGCAAATATACAGTCGATAAGAACCTGGACACAAATAGAAGAACATACACAGGCATGGACCGCAATAGAAGTAAAATCTTGCAGTACTTCTTTGTATTCCTTGCTCTGTGCTCCAATAAACACGCTATCGGCAATACACTAATAACCCAATTGTGCTCCACTCACTTAGAATCAACCATTTTAAGACGGAGAAGCTTCTTCTGTGGCACCCTGCAAAGAACCACCTCTTTCAACCTCACAAACATATGCAGTTTTTAATATCTGGAAAAATTTGGAATTAACTTGCTTAGAGATCTTTATATAGACAACGTCTTTGCATCCTATGAACAATTACATTCCAAATTTAACATTCCAGCTACAAATTTCTTTCACTATCTTCAAATCAGGAACTTTGTTAAACAGAACCTTCCAGATTTTCCTCATCTTGCACCCTCATCCACGCTGGAAAAATATTGCTCAATTTCAAGGAGTTAGACTCCATCTCTACAATATATAAAATCCTTTTACAATCCCTTCCTTTCAAAGATCCAAGAGGACACTGGGAAAATGATCTCTCAATTAATATATCAGAAAAGGAGTGGAAAGTAGCAATGCAGAGAACTCACTTGAGCTCCATATGCGCAAAGCATACAATTATACAACTCAAAATTATATATCGAGCACATCTGTCTCGACTAAAACTCTCCAAAATGTTTCCAGGGCATGATCCAACCTGCGAACGTTGCAACCAAGCCCCAGCCTCACTGGGTCACATGTTCTGGGCCTGCACCAAATTAACATTATTCTGGACAAAAATTTTAATTACCTCTCAGACAGCCTTGGACTCACAATCCCTCCTAACCCATTAACAGCTGTGTTTGGGGTTCTTCCAGAGGGCTTAAAGTGGAGAAGGACAAACAAATTGTGATTGCATTTACTACACTGTTGGCACGCAGACTTATTCTGATAAACTGGAAGAACCCAAACTCTCCTCTTTAAGTCAGTGGGAAACTGATGTGTTATATTATTTGAAATTGGAAAAATCAAATACTCAGTTAGAGGATCTGTACAGACGTTTTTCAAAACATGGCAGGATCTAATCAGTAATATTTTAAAATAAGTTTATAAAGCACAGAGAATTTATTAATTTAGGTATTTTACAAGCCTTAAATTTTACGCTTTGGCTTGCTCTCTCTCTCAGGGGTGGGGATCGATCTGTTCTTAGCATAATTCTTTTTTTTGTAAAAACTTGATTGATTTGTATGGATTGTAATAAAAAAAAATTCAGGTAGGCCTAGCATTCGGTGTTAGTTCAGTTCTGATCTAGTTTCAGCTAAACAAAGTCATCAATCCTATTCATGTAATTCCTTGAAAGTAACATCAAGTTAAGATCTGAAGGTCCCTACAGTCCTGCTCTCCGCTAAACCACTTAGTCTCTTGGTTTCTTTGCGTGTAGAAAAACTTTCTAACATTTGTGCGAAATCTGCTCTTAACAAGTTTACAACCATGTCCCTATGTTCTTATTGAAAAATGTATTTTAAAACGACATGTCCCCTCTTAAGGTTTTTTCATGTTCATAGTTAATTTGCTTTGTTCTGAATCAGGAGATGATCAGTTAATTCTTTTCAATCTTCAGTTAGCTCAGCTTCATTTCACACAGCAAACTTTCAAGTGAACCTGACGTAACGACAAACACCCCATAGGTGTCATGTGGACCTCTTTCACTGGGCAGTTTTTTTTTTTCTCAGGAAAAATGATCATGAAGGTCTAAGAAAGAGCTGTGTTTGTGCACCACCTCATTTGCAAACTTATCTGGGTTGTTTTCCAAGTATTGCTTGGTGAGCAGTATGCCAATCTGATAACTAGAGGTCATGACAATGTGTGTTTTCAACTTTAAAAACAGTGTGCTCAGGCACGGAGCGGTTTAGATGCCCACAGTAGCACTCTGGAGCGTTGATGAGGAGATTGGCTGTTTGCACAGTCACATGCAGATATCATCAGTTTAGCATCCTGGAATCTGTAAGTAAGACACCTACACTCAGTAAAGTATAAAGAGAGCCTGAGGAGAAAAAACGGGAAAGGATGTGAAAAGAGTGAGAAAGAATGCTGGGGATAAAATCATAAAACAGCAAAAGAAAGTAGGACAGCAGGATCAAGGAAAAGTTGGTAATGTTGAGAGGAATCATGGTAGTCTGGGACAATTCCCCCATGTGAAGTACAGTACACCCCCAAAATTCACAGGGGTTACGTTCCTGGAGCACCCACGAATTGTGAAAAACGCAAATTTTGGATGTGGTTAAAAAAGTGCCTATTTTCATAGTGTAAACCCTAAGTATGGCCCTAAAACACTTTAATTTAATTTCAGACTCAGCTTAATACATTACCTAAAAATAAAGAATGTAAAGGTAAACCTGTATACTGTACTGCTATGTTTCCCACAGTGCTAGAATGTCAAATACCAATGTTACCGCTATACTGTATATACTGTAATTCATGCAAGTGCATTTTCATTGCCAGAAGCCTTAGACGGTGCAGGGCGTTTCGGCAGCATCTTGGGGCTTTAACCTTTAAACTGCTACAAACTTGGGAGTTAATGCAACCTTGGACGCCAAATACTTTTTTTGCTGCACTTTAAGTAAATGTCAAAATTCACAAAGAAAAAGTGAAATTTTAATGGAACACATTTTTTTTCATGCAAAGAGCATCACAATTAGAACATTAGAACATTCGAACACTCTAGACGAGAACAGGCCATTCAGCCCAACAAAGCTCGCCAGTCCTCTCCACTTATTTCCTCCAAGAAAACATCAAGTCGAGTTTTGAAAGTCCCTAACGTCTTACTGTCTACCACACTACTTGGTAACTTATTCCAAGTGTCTATCGTTCTTTGTGTAAAGAAAACTTCCTAATGTTTGTGTGAATTTACCCTTAACAAGTTTCCAACTGTGTCCCCGTGTTCTTGATGAGCTCATTTTAAAATAACAAGTCTCGATCCACTGTACTAATTCCCTTCATAATTTTAAACACTTCAATCATGTCACCTCTTAATCTTCTTTTGTTTAAACTGTAAAGGCTCAGCTCTTTTAATCTTTCCTCATAATTCAACCCCTGTAGACCTGGAATCAGCCTAGTCGCTCTTCTCTGGACCTTTTCTAGTGCTGCTATGTCCTTTTTGTAGCCTGGAGACCAAAACTGCACACAGTACTCAAGATGAGGCCTCACCAGTGCATTATAAAGGTTGAGCATAACCTCCTTGGACTTGTACTCCACAGATCGTGCTATATAACCTAACATTCTGTTAGCCTTCTTAATGGCTTCTGAACACTGTCTGGAAGTTGATAGCTTAGAGTCCACTATGACTCCTAAATCCTTCTCATAAGGTGGACTCTCGATTTTCCTACTGCCCATTGTGTATTCAAACCTAATATTTTTACTTCCTATGTGTAATACTTTACATTTACTGACATTAAATTTCATCTGCCACAAGCCTGTATGCTGCTATCCAAGTCCTTCTGTAATGATATAACGGATTCCAAATTATCTGCTAATCCACCTATCTTGGTATCATCTGCAAACTTAACCAGCTTGTTACTTATATTCCTATCTAAATCATTTATATATATTAAAATAGCAGCGGCCCTAGCACTGACCCCTGTGGAACACCACTCTTAACATCGCCAGTTCTGATGAGGTTCCTCGCACCATCACCCTCTGCTTCCTGTGTCTGAGCCAATTCTGCACCCATCTAAAAACATCACCCTGAACCCCACTTCTTTTAACTTGATGCCCAACCTCTCATGTGGCACCTTATCAAATGCTTTCTGAAAGTCCAGATAAATAATATCATAAGCTCCACTTTGATCGTATCCTTTTGTTGCCTCCTCATAGAATTCCAACATGTTAGTAAAACACGACCTCCCTCTTCTGAACCCATGCTGACTGTTCAGAATAACTCCTGTCCTTGTCATGTGTTGCTCAATCTTATCCTTAATAATTCCTTCCATTAATTTTCCTGTGATGCTTGTTAAGCTTACTGGCCTATAGTTGCTTGGATCTGCCCTGTCACCCTTTTTATATAATGGGATGATATTTGCCATTTTCCAGTCCTTTGGAATCTCTCCAGTGCACAGTGACTTCCTAAAAATATGTGTCAAGGGTTTATATATGTACTCACTAGCCTCCTTAAGAACACGAGGATAAATATTATCTGGGCCTGGTGATTTGTTTGATTTCATCTTATTTAATCTGAGCAGCACTTCTCCCTCTACAATTTCCAAATCCCTCAGTACCTCCTTAGTAGTTGTTTACCTCTGAGGTTATCCACTTGCTCACTTGTAAACACCTCAGAAAAATGTAAGTTTAGGGCATCTGCTATTTCATTGTCTGTATCTTTTAATTCCCTTTACTATTCCTGATGAACTTGACCTCCTCCTTAACTGTTCTTTTACTACTAAAATACTGAAAGAATCTCTTGGGGTCTTCTTTCGCCTTATCTGCTATATTCCTCTCCAACTGTCTTTTAGCCTCTCTGATATCCTTCTTAATGGTTGCCCTCATGTTCTCATAGCTCTACGGTTCTCTTTGCAGTCATTAGTCTTATATGCCTTATACAGCAGTTTTTCCTTTGCAACTTCTTTTTAAATCTTTATTAATCCATCGTGGAGATTTTTTTAGTTTCCTATTACTTCCAAATTTAGGTCTGTATCTGTCCTGCATTACATTTTTAAACCTGTTCCACTGCTCCTCGACTGTCTCCACATTTAAAAGCTTATCCCAGTCTATCCTACTTAGACTTTGTCACATCTGCTCAAAATTAGCCCTACTAAAGTTCAACTTAACAATTTTAGTCTTTGCTCTTACAAAATACTGAGAATTGTATTACATTATGGTCACTTGACTCTAGTGGTTCAATCACCTCTACACCCTCAATTCTATCCTGATTATTACAGAATACTAAATCCAGACAGGCTTCACCCCTTGTTGGTGCTTTAACATGCTGTGTTAAAAACAGTCGCTGATTACTTCTAAAACTCCTGCTCTTGTGCTCCTCCATCTGTAAGGTTATCCCAGTTAATATTTGGATAATTAAAGTCCCCATGACTATAATATCCCCTGTAAACTTGCCTTTTGATATTACTAAAAGATGTGTGTTGAAATTACTGTCTGAATTGGGTGGTCTATAACACACTCCTAAAATAAGACCTTTTCCCTAATATTTTCCAGGCGAAGCCACATGTCCTCACTAAGATGGGGCTCATCGTCCAACTGAAGATGACTTACATTTAATTCCTGTTTGGCATAAACAGCAACCCCACCTCCTTTTCTGTTCTGTCTATCCTTCCTAAAAATGTGTATCCCTCTATGTTACACTCATCCCCATCTTTGTTATTTAGCCAGGTTTCCGTTATTGCTATAATATCATAATTATGCTCTGCTACATACAACTCCAACTCACTTACCTTATTTTTGATACTTCTAGCATTAAGGCAAGCTATTTTTAATGTGTTAATCCTTCTATCTTTACGTGTTTGCTTAAAATTTACATTAATATGCATTTTTATTTCTACACCATTGTTTGTTCCTCCATGTATAGATCTAAATCTGGCCTGTCCTAAACTCCCTGCCCCCATTCCCTAGTTTAAACAATCCTCGACTAGCCTACACATACGCCTCCCCAATACATTGGTGCCCCTCCAGTTCAGATGTAACCCGTCACGGTAGAACAGGTCCCATCTGTTCTAAAAGGAGTCCCAATGCCCCATAAACCTATACCCTTCTACCCTGCACCAAGATTTGAGACACACGTTAAGCCTTCTAATTTCCTCAATCTTACCTGGACTGGCGCGTGGCACAGGCAGAACTTCGGAGAAGACTACCTTGTCAGTTCTGCTCCTCAGCTTGGTACCTAACTCTTTAAATTTGGATCGCAGAACTGACAGACTACCCTTATGTATGTCATTTGTTCCAACATGGGCAATGACAACTGGATCCACTCCCGCTCTGGCCAGAGCCTATCCACCCTTCCAGGGAGGTCTCCCACCTGTGCTCCCGGAAGGCAACACACCGTACGAGACTCTCTCTCTCTGGAGCACACCTGCGCTTCAATCCCCCTAATGATTGAGTCCCCAACTATCACTACCTCTCTCTTTTTGGGAACTGGTTTTGAGGTGGCCCGTTGGGGCTCTTCTCTTGCAGATGTACCCTCATAGACAACTGGCTCTTCCAAACCATCATCTAAAAAGTCCAACATCCAACAGGACTTGCATTGCACTGGCCTCATTATTAAAATTTGATTTGGGATTAGTAAACTGCCTAACTTTTTTTTTTTCTCTTAAAATTAAATTTCTTCTTCTTTCAGCTGCTCCTTGGTAACACTGAGATCTGCTCCAGATATTTTCCACCTTTTCCCCTTAAGCTCCTGTCCTGTTTTCCCTCTCAGCTGCCTGCTATTTGTCTTTCTATGAGGTTAACTTTACTTTTCTCTGTCTCTTCTCCTAACTTTGCGCTCCTCTTACTTATAAGCTCTTCACTCGCACTGTTTGTATTCCCCCGTATTAATGAACCCTTAGGGCTCATTTATACTTCACGCTCAAAACGCGTACGCGTCCGCATCATGGCTGCCACGCGTTCCCAGCATTCATTTCACGCTGGCGTCCTCTGAGCAGGTCCTCAGAAATTAACGAGACGCGTGCTCGAGTTGCAGTACCAGCAAAAAGTCGGGGGGCGCAGTGTGCTAAAAGTCGAACGTGACGTCAGAGTCTCTGTTTACTATCTACATGTGACAGCAAGCCTCTATGGAGATCCTTCGGAGATCGATGTGCGCGCTTTGCTGTTTGATGAATGGTTCAAAGTGTTGAAGCAAAATGCCGACATACAGATGCATTCGTGGTGCTTTTATATTCAAGCGTCGCATATTCCCGATCGTAATGACACGATACATTTTAAAAGTCTCACATACCATCTTTTGTGCCATCTATTTTTTATTTTTTTGCTTTACCTGCTGTCAGGTCCAAGAAGCTTGTAGCGATTAAAAACTGGGATGACGTTTACGATGGTCTGCTTTAATAATAAAGTAAACTACGAGGTTAAAATGGACATTTCGAGATTAAAGCCGAAATTTCCACTTTAATCACAAAATACACATTTTCACCGTGTCTTTTATTTTTTTCTCAGTGGCTCAAATACAGCGCTATACATTATGTTGCCGATGTGAAGTTGCAAAAAAATAGATGCACTGAGACTTTTAAAATGTATCGTGTCATTACGATCGGGAATATGCGACGCTTGAATATAAAAGCACCACGAATGCATTTGTATGTCGGCATAGAGGCTTTCTGTCACATGTAGATAGTTCCCGAATGTAATGACATGAATGATACATTTTAAAAGTCTCACATACCATCTTTTGTGTCGTCTTTTTTAATTTTTTTTATTTTTGCAACTTGGATGAAACTCAGTAAATCACTGAGCCAACTGCACTTGAACTGGCTGTACGCAAGCACACAGATGTAAGCCCTGATGCTTGCAGGCTAGTCTTAGTGCAGCGGCTCAATCCCAGGGACAGTGAGGCTGCAGTACTGACACTTGGATCACAGAACTGCACAGAAACACAGGAGATTGTAGAGACAGGAACTTTATTCTAACACTTCTTTCAGAAGTAAAAGGAGCTCAGTATGCAGTTAGTTATCGATTAAAGAATAGACAAACATCATAGGGGAGCACAACCCCCAATAGGAGCAGAGAATGTCTGGGGGAGGAGAGAGAAACAAAGCAATCAGCCAAAAAGGACAGGCACTGTTCAGGCTTTTAAGTAAGCGTAGTGTTGCGCGAGAAGCATATCAGGCGACAGAGCAGCCGCAAGTAAGCCCAGCGAGTAAGGGAACAATGTGAAGGTAATCTATCAGCGTTTTTTAACAGGAGGCTTTTGAGTAGCGTCTGTGTCTTCTAGGGGTGCGTTCAGCCCCCCTGCTCACAGGGGGCTGCCGCTAAGATTCACACCATTGAGAAGACGGTGATTTATTTATTTTTATGGTGGAGATTCCAGGGATGCACCCAGCCTTGACCTGACCCGCGCACCCTCACAAACTGAGACAAAACCAAAGCAAACCGTTAATCAAACAGCAAATAAAGAATGTAATGAAAACAAATGAAATAAGAAAACAACGATACCACCCCTGTTCCCCTTACGGCGATTACACATTAAATACAACAAAGCAGAAACAAAAGTTCATGAAAAACAGCAACGGATGAAATGTAATGATGAAAATAGTCCAGAGATCCGCACATTGAATGGAAATGTACAGATAGTCCTACCGGTAATTCCTGAAATGGTGAAAACGGGTGGATGGGTTCAGGAGTGCTCCTTTATTTGTAGGATGGCCATGAATCCACTCACAGTCCTCATTTACACAGGCAGACGGCAGATAATTCAGACGCATGAAACGATCGAGGACAAAACGAATAAGTACAGGTAACCCAACAGAAGGCAGACAGACAGGAACTTGAAACACAAATTACAAAAACTTTTTTTTTGCTTTTGGTCACTGGTATCCTTTTTAAAAGCTGCACTGACACCCTTTGACCTCAACAGCCTCAGCACCATAGATATAGAATTACTAGACGCCGCGTGACTAGCAGCAACGTACATCAAATCGCCGCCAAATTGCGAGTGGCACTGCTGTGGAGTGAAGTAATGGATAAAGATGCCTCACGCATGTGCTGCTTGGGATTGTAACAAACTGCTGTACGGTCCAAATCAGATCCCGCGGGATTACATTTCATAGGTAAGGCTGAACAATTGTTTTGGTTATATTTGGCCATTAGAAAATCCTGTTTTATAATCTTAACTTTAGCTAGGCCAGGCTAAGATAGCAAAGCTATGCTTTTATGTGCTCAAGTGAGCCTCCAAACAACGTTTTGGCTAAACGTATTTAGTCACTAACTATGTAGATTGTTGTTAGCTGTTAACATTTCTCAAACTTTGAAGGTTTCCCATCTCAGGAAGCAGTGGGAGGTCAGTTAGCCCTTAGATGGGATTTTGAGAAAGCTGTCCTGTGACGTGTGCCGTGCTAGTTTGGTAACAGAGGCTGTACCGGCATCATATGATCAAAGCTACCACTCGCTCACATTAAAAAACAAAGGAGGTCTGGTGATTCCTTCTGAGGGTCCAGTCAAGGTGGTCAAAGTAGCTGAGCGTGTTATCCGACAGTCGACATTAGGACAAGCTGTCAGTGGATCTTTGACCAATCAGTTTGTTCAGGCTCACATTGGTTCAGATGAAGGAGCACTTCGAGGAAACACAGTTTGAAATTGACAGCCATCATTTAATGCTCACGTCTTCAGTTGTCTTTGTCTTCCACAAACTAAGGCTGCACCATATTGCCAGACTGAATCCTCTCAAATTACAGAGTGGCAACACACGGAAAAAGCTATGGAAGACAGTTCTGTTTCAAGGATTTGAGATCCTGTCCTGTATATATTTAAGTAACCACATTGTGTGTGTGTGTGACAGAAAGAGAGATTGAGAGAGGAATGAGTGAAATGTTTTCAGAAATTATTAAGTCAATTTGTATACAGTAAAATTGTTTCTTTTTGTCATTGAGTGTATAATTTCACTGTTAAAAGAAACACCAGACTGCCAGTTGCAGTCTTACTATTTTGATATTCAGACATTGGTCAAGTTTTCATCTCAATAATAATAATAATAATAATAATACATTTTATTTAATAGGTGCTTTTCTTAGCACTCAATGTCACCTTACAATAAAATTAAACAACATTTGTAAAATTAAAACAGAGAATGATAAATCAAAAAGCAATAATTAGCAAACAAACAAAGATAACTAGCAGTAACAATGCAAAATTCACAATTGGTATGCCAGTTTGAAAAGATGTGTTAAAATGTGTTATTGAATCGAGCTGACATATATGAGAGGGAAGAGAATTTCCGAGTCGAGGAGCACAATGAGAGACGCTCGAGCTCCCATAGCACTGAGTCTGACGTGTGGTACAGAAAGTCGAGCTGCAGATGAGGATCTGAGTGGGTGAGGAGAGGAGTGTCAGTCTGGAGGAGATCAGTGAGGTTGTGGAGAGCTTTAAATGTTAAGAGCGGATTGTGTATCGTATTCTGTAGTTAACAGGGAGCCAGTGAAGTTGAGAGAGAATATGTGTGATATGTTCAGTGGGTTTAGAACAGCAGGTTATTATTATTATATTTTGAAGAAGTTGTAAGCAATGGATACATTTTTGTGGGATGCCAGTTCGAATAGCATTACAGTAACCTATACGTGAGGTGACTCGGGGATTAACCGATACTTCAGTACTGTGTTGCATAAGACCAGGATGAAGTCTAGAATGTTTCGGAGATGGAAGAAGGCAGTCTAAGAAATGTTACTTGTATGGGAGGAATTATTTAATAATAATTATTATTATTATTTAATAATTGCCATTATTAGTGTATAAATGGATATAAATAATTGCATTATTTAAACGATTCGTCAAAGTCTGTTTTATGCAAATAATACTGTTTTAAACGTTATTGTTTTTTCATCATAAAAACTGGTTTCCACGTCTACCTGCATTAGTTTAAATGGCACTTTTGCCACTCGCAATATGGCTGACGCACTGATGTATCGTGTCGACTGGGCAGCACAGTGAATGCGGCGTCTACCTATATATGTCTATGCCCAGCACCCTCAGCAGAAGACCAATAAGAGCCACTGCAGGGACTGCTGGGAGTTGCAGTTTCAAATTCTGTTGGCTACTTTCACCATCCCAAGCCGCAGTTTTCTCTACAGTTGCTTCTGGTTCTCTCTCAGTATTGCCATGAAAAAAGCCATAAAAATTGCAGAGGATATTTGCGGTTTCCACTAACAATTATTAGTTAGGTTCTAAGGAAAAATCTGCGAATGAATGAGGTTGCGAACTCTGAACCGCGACTTTGCGGGATTGTACTGTACTGGCTCTTTGGGGGCAGAGGTACTCCCTGCTAAATACTGCTGATGTTCAGTAGCGACCACCCACTTTGAGAGTTTCATGGACACCAAAGAACTGCAGTTGGCGAAGAGACCATGAGCTCTGAGGGATGGCAGTGAATGGGGACATAAGCCAGTCAATGGTTGATCACATTGACCAGAGAGGGTACTCACAAGCTCTGTGGCAGAAAAGCAACCCCAAACCAGAACATTTCCATCACCATGCTTCACAGTTGTTAAGAGGTTCTCCCCCTGATTTGCACCAAGCATGTCTGCTGTTACTGTGGCCAGACAGCTCTATGTCTGATTCATCTGTCCAGTGCACCTTGTTCCAGAAGGTCTGGTCTTTGCCTGGATGTTCACTGGCACACTGTAGTCTTGCTCTGATTTTCATTTTGGACAGCAAAGGCTCTTTCCTGGCACACCTAACATGCAGGTGAAATGTGTGTAATTTTTTTCTCATTGTAGACAGATGCACTTGGACACCAGCTGTTGTAGGAGTTACCTGCAGATCCCTGCAATTACATTTTGGGATTCTTGGAGACTCCTTTTAGTATCAGATGATCAGCTCTTGGGCTGAATTTACTGGACTCACCAATCCTGGATACATTTAGCAATGTTCCAAAATCTATGCCACTTGTAGATGAGTTTCCTTACTGTAGAATGATTTGTTTCAAATAATATTATGATCTTTTTAAATCCCTTACCCTCAAAGGCATCCACAACCTTCTTTCAGAAGGCCTTAGTGATCTCTTTCGATCTTGGCATGATGGCACCACATAGCAAAGAGAACACCAGACCCTAGATATCTGTGGTTTAAATAGGACAGTCAGGTCCGCTTGCAGACCCCCTCAGGAGGTTCTAATCACTAGCACCTTATCCAAAAAACCTGACTCAAATTTTATGGGTTTGAAGTGTTGATAAATGGATGCAAAGCGGAAAATGTTTGAGAAAAGAAGTGTGGATTTGGCTGTTGCAAATTAACGCAATGTGATGGCAAGTCGTAATGCTGCTCTAACATGATCAATGTGCCTGCTTCAATGTTTGATGAATGGTTTGATGCAGTGAAGCAAATCATCAAACTTAAATGCTGACATAAAAAAGTATTCATGGTGCTTTTCTTCATCCATTTCTCTCATAGACAATGCAGTCATCACATACTCCTCAGCGTAATGCAGCAATACATCTAAAGGTCTCACATTCCATATTCTGTGTTGCTGTTGTTGTCTTTTTACCTTCATAACAGCTTCAGAATGCAATGAATTTATATCTTCAACATCCTTATTCCCTCAAGTTACAACACAGCAAAACCAGACATTGTTTTCTCACCTTGATCATATCTCGTAAACTGCCTCTTGGTGGAATCTTCTGGCTGTATATAAAATAAGGCACGCAAGTATAGTCAGCATCTGTGAGCTTCCAAGTCGCATAGCATCAAGTATATCTCCGCACTAAGAGTGTACTTACTTTTTCCATGTGGAATTCTGCATTTTTGTAATTTAGATTGAAACTGTGTCGATTATAGGTGTCATTTGAATAGCACTTTTATATCACTTTAAACTGTAGGCACTGTTTGCATATTCAAACATTTTGAAAGTGAAAAGTTTCCGTGGTGTGTTCTAACCTTTTCACATGACTGTACATAACAGACAAAACTGTAATCCAAGGTAGTGGTGGATGTAACCTAATGGCTTGTGTGGTGAGTAGAAACAAACCCTGACAGATAATTGCAAGCCCCTCAGTGTCTTTCTGACTCCTTTTTAAAAAGCCCACTTAATTAATCTTCTTTCCAGCAAAACCCACACGCTCTGAATCTGCCCGATGGTGTAATAATGCCAGGGCTACTGGGAGTTGTTGGCAATTTTAAGAAGCACTGCTGCAGACTGGTACTTGTACGAACTGTTTTATGAGAATATGTATATATCCATCCATCCATTATCCAACCTGCTCTATCCTAACTACAAGGGTACGGGGGGTCTGCTGGAGCCAATCCCAGCCAACACAGGGCGCAAGGCAGGGAACAAACCCTGGGCAGGGCATCAGCCCACCGCAAGGTGCGCACACACACACACACCAAGGACAATTTAGAATCGCCAATGCATCTAACATGCATGTCTTTGGACTGTGGGAGGAAACCGACGCAGACACAGGGAGAACATGCAAACTCCACATAGGGAGGACCCAGGAAGCGAACCCTGGTCTCCTGACTGCGAGGTAGCAGCGCTACTCACTATGCCACCGTGCCGCCCATATGTATACAGATATGAATTTATGTTTATGATGAGATTACATTAGAAATTACATTAGAGCCCTCTAGACGAGTACAGGCCATTCAGCCCAACAAAGCTTGCCAGTCCTATCCACTTATATCCACCTAAGTACTGGCAGAAATAGTGCAACGTGGTAACCACAGATTGGTCCTGTGTCACATCACATCCATATCTCATGTGAACCGCTGCAGAGTTCATTTATTATCACACCGAGAACGGTTCCTGAAGGGTTGTATTGGTCCACGCTAGACTCGGATTGGTGTGTTCATATTTACCTAAACCAATCAGACTAGGGAGGGAATTCCCTCCAGATTTCAGAAACACTGCTCAGAATAAACTAGGTGTGAAAATGCCTTTTATCTCTGTTTGCTTAGATTTGAAATGTTTGACTTCTTCAGTCTTTCTTTATAGTTCAAACTCCCACTGATCAGATAGTTGATCCCCTTTGGATGTAAGTCCTCCAGTACAAGTGTCTAATAGCAATAGGCCGTAGCACTTCTGAGACCTTCAAAGATCACCTTGCTGTGTTTCTGAACTATTGAAGGTTGGGCTGACTACCTAAAAACAGCTGATTACATCAATTCCAGTGATGTTGCACCAGTAGTAGTTCCAAGTTCCCAGTTCACAGATTTTAAAATGGGAGCACTAAACACACTGAAGACTAATAAAACCCTTGGACCTAATGGTCTACCAGTTGCATTGAAAGGAGTCAACTAAACACCCTTAGTAGACATATCTGAGCCGTCAATTGAGAAAGGAGAAGTACTGGAGGACTGGAAAGCTGCAAATGTGTCTTCAGTCTTCAAGAAGGGAGACAAAATGGATCTGATAAATACGGACCAGTTTAGTCTTACTTCTGTACCATGAAAAATTAGGAAACTATAATACAAAATAAATTAGAAAAGTATCTGTATGAAAGTAACTTAGTAAAGAACATGATAGTCCTGGTAAACCAATCTTTTAGATTTTTTTGATCAGGCAAATGTAATATTTGATAAAAACAAAGCATACAACAGAAAAGACTACATCTTTCAAAAAGTTTGACACATCAGAGGTAACCTGAAAAACTGGATCTCAAGTTTGTTAACCAGCATGAGACAAAGAGCACAGGTAAAAAGAGAATGGGGTCATCAGTAGAGTCCCTCAGGGGTTTCTCCTCGGACCATTATCTTTTCTAATTTACATTAATAGCCTCAATCTTGATGTAGTAAGTAAACCTGTGAAATTTTTAGATGATGCTAAAACTGAAGGAATGGTAAACACTGAGGAGGCAGCGAAAACAATTCAGAAAGAGCTGGACAAACTTCACCTGGGAAATGCAGTTTAAATTAATGTAGAAAAGTGCAAAGTGCTACATGTGGACAACAGGAACATCATTTATAAATGAAGATGAGCTACAGGAAGCAACCTCTGACCAGGATTTAGGAGTTTATGTCGACCCAACAAATACATACAAATACTGTATATACAAATGCCTTGCTTCATTTTATTTAGTATAAGAAAACATAAATCAGTCTACCTGAAGCGCCCCTTCCTCCTGTCTCCACTTGTTCAGTTACACGCCCAGTTAATAAATCCTTGTCTCACGTT
Source organism: Polypterus senegalus (assembly GCF_016835505.1). Lineage (NCBI taxonomy): Eukaryota > Metazoa > Chordata > Cladistia > Polypteriformes > Polypteridae > Polypterus > Polypterus senegalus. Next base: position 143,542,856 of record NC_053167.1, on the reverse strand, counting down.
TCTTGTGACTCTTCCATGAAATGAATAAGATCAGCACATCCAGGGAGTTTGTATTTTTGTTGAACTTCTGAAAAATGACTGCAGTTTTTAAATCTCTCAAGAAGTCGAGCGTAGTACTCGTGGACGTCTCGCACTTGCAGAACTTGCAGAAGGATTTAAAACAAACAAACAGTGTCTTTCACCATTGGAGGAGCAAATGACAAGCTGGATTTGTTACGCTGAATTCTTGATCCTTGTGACTTTTACTCAATTCACAGAGCAGCACATTCGTTTCCTCAATTAAACAAACAACAAGATTAAGTATTACCTTTTCTTTGATACTTGATATGTTGCACTCACACCCTTCTATCACGTGTGGCAGCTCACCCTTAAAACCCGTCAAGTTGTCTCTTACTTTTTCTAAGTCGCAAGCAGACGTCTCACAAGTTACAAGGCACAGGCACAGGCACTGGAGGCGTGTGCTGCGCAGTCCCACAAATCTCGGTGTCAGCAGAGGACTGAAGCTGCCAGGCTGACAGGGCTGCACTGTTGCTGGTGGTTAGACCAGCATAACAAGCATCTGGAATTGATAAGCAGGAAGCCTCTGAGGTGATTTTGGTGCTTTACTGTCAGTCTGACCCGGCTGTGACATGCCATTTAAATATGACTGTTAGCTGCTTTTTTCTAAAAAGTTGATTCTGTTCATCTGGGCATAATTTTTTTCCAATACATTTCATCACTCATCCAAGTGACTTCCTCAGTCTCGGTTGACTGCAGGTTTCTCCAACCTTATAAATAGTATCTTGGCCTAATGACCGAACTAGCACCATTGACTAACAATGGGCCGTGTGATCAATGATATGCAAATTGTCCATTGACCAATGGCCATGAGTACCATTCACAGAGAGTTGGGGAATGGCTGCAATCACCGCATTGAACCTTAGGCCCCCTCCCGGTTCAGAGATGTTCATTCCTTTTTCACGTAAATGGCCTCTTTGACTCCTCACTCAAACCAGTGCTCCTCCCTGTCCAAGATGTACACATCTTCATCAGAGTGACCACTGTCCTGTAGATGTAAACTCTTCTGTGTTGTGCCATCCGCTTCTCCAATGGTTGTTTGGTTTCCCCGATGTATGATTCACGGCAATCCTCTTGGCAATTAACTGCGTAAACTATATTACTCTGTCTGTGCCGGGGCACCCGATCCTTGGGGTGAACCAATTTTTGCCATATCGTGTTTTGGGGTTTGAAAGCCACAGAGACCTGGGGCCTCATGCATAACGCCATGCGTAGAAGTCACACTATAACATGGCGTAAGCACACAGCAAACCTTCTGGCAATGACACGTATTGATGTGCCATCCTGGAGAAGTTGGACTACCTGTGCAACCTCTGTAGGGTCCAGGTATCGCCTCATGCTACCAGTAGTGACACTGACTGTAGCCAAATGCAAAACTAGTGAAGAAACAGTCAGAAAAGATGAGGAGGGAAAAATGTCAGTGGCCTCCACCTGTTAAACCATTCCTGTTTTGGGGGTCATCTCATTGTTGCCCCTCTAGTGCATCTGTTGTTAATTTCATTAACACCACAGCAGCTGAAACTGATTAACAACCCCCTCTGCTACTTAACTGACCAGATTAATATCACATAAGTTTCATTGACTTTATGCTATACTCTGATTAAAAAGTGTTCCTTTAATTCTTTTGAGCAGTATATATACTAGATATGTATATATATGTGATTATGTGATTATGTATATATATATATACACATATATATGTATATGTGTTTATGTATGTATATCTGTGTATGTGTATGTGTGTATATATATGTATATTTATATGTATTTATGTATATATGTTTATATGTGTGTGTGTGTCTGTGTGTGTGTGTGTGTATATATATATATATATATATATATATATATATATATATATATATATATATATATATATATATATATATGACAGCAACACTCATAACAGTGACAAAACAATTACATTGACAATCATGTTACATTATTTTTTAAAATGTTTCCTTTTTTTTTCATAACTTCTTTAACACACTACTTCTCCGCTGCGAAGCGCGGGTATTTTGCTATTTAATGATATATCATAGATGCCGATTTTATTATACGAACTTTTATCAACGTTTATCTAACTCTATATTTATTTTTCAGTATCAGAATGTACAGGGTGGGCCATTTATATGGATACACCTTAATAAAATGGGAATGGTTGGTGATATTAACTTCCTGTTTGTGGCACATTAGTATATGTGAGGGGGTAAACTTTTTAAGATGGGTGGTGACCATGGTGGCCATTTTGAAGTTGGCCATTTTGGATCCAACTTTTGTTTTTTCAATAGGAAGAGGGTCATGTGACACATCAAACTTATTGGGAATTTCACAAGAAAAACAATGATGTGCTTGGTTTTAATGTAACTTTATTCTTTCATGAGTTATTTACAAGTTTCTCTTTGTTTACAGCCATTGACATGTCGCAGAGGTTAACACGTGAGGAGCGGATAGAAATTGTGTTGATGTCTGGTGAATGCAGTAACCGGGTCATTGCAGCAGATTTCAATGCAAGACACCCTACGAGACCACCCATCTCCCATGCTACAGTTAGCAAACTGCTTGCTAAGTTTCATGAAACTGGTTCAGTGTTGGATTTGCCAAAATGTGGACGCATAAAACTGTCACTAATGAAGAAACATCAGTGGCTGTCCTAGCTTCATTCAGCAAGAGCCCACAGCGTAGCACTCGCCGCATGTCACTGGAGAGTGGCATTAGTCGAACATCCCTTCGGCGGATATTAGCTACTCACAAATGGCACCCTTACAAACTCCAGCTACTGCAGCATCTCAACGAGGATGACCCAGATTGGCGCACTGAATTTGCAGAATGGGCAAAACAAAAATTGGAACAGGACCCTCCGTTTACGCAGAAGATTTTGTTCAGTGATGAGGCAAACTTTTATGTGAATGGTGAAGTTAAAAAACAAAACCACCGCTATTGGTCTGACACTAACTCACATTGAATAGATCCCTCCAAGACTGTTGGAACAAAAAAATTGATGGTATGGTGTGGTATATGGGGTACAAAGATAGTGGGGCCATTCTTCATCAATGGAAACCTCAAGGCCACTGGATATGTGAAATTGCTACATGATGATGTGTTTCCTTCTTTATGCACTGAAACTGGCACATTCCCTGAGTTTTTCCAGCAAGATGGTGCACCACCACATTATGGGTGTCAGGTGCGAGCATTCCTAGATGAACAGTTTCCTGGAAAGTGGATTGGTCGTTTTGGGCCAGTTGAATGGCCCCCAAGGTCTCCCGATCTGAGCCCCTTAGACTCTTATCTTTGGGGTCATCTAAAAGGCAATTGTCTATGCTGTGAAGATACGAGATGTGCGGCACCTGAAACTACGGATACTGGAAGCCTGTGCTAGCATTTCTCCTGCGGTGTTGCTATCAGTGTGTGAAGAGTGGGAGAAGTGGGTTGCATTGACAATCCAACACAATGGGCAGCACATTGAACACATTTTATAAGTGGTCAGAAAGTTGTAAATAACTCATGAAAGAATAAAGTTACGTTAAAACCAAGCACATCATTGTTTTTCTTGTGAAATTCCCAATAAGTTTGATGTGTCACATGACCCTCTTCCTTTTGAAAAAACAAAAGTTGGATCCAAAATGGCCGACTTCTAAATGGCCACCATGGTCACCACCCATCTTGAAAAGTTTTCCCCTTCACATATACTAATGTGCCACAAACAGGAAGTTAATATCACCAACCATTCCTATTTTATTAAGGGGTATCCATATAAATGGCCCACCCTGTAGTTTAAGTTCATTTGTTTTGGTTTCAATAGATGTATTTTTCATATTTTTGATTCTTGTTTTCTTTTTTTGATATCTTCACACCCCCCTAGGGGGGCCCGTCCCACAGTTTGAGAGCCACTGCTGTAATAAATACCATGCTGCTTTTAACTTTCTATGCTTTGTTTTAATGTCTAGAGTGATTGAAGTAATAAGGTAGATTTCTTTGAGCACCTGGAGCAGCCTGAGATTTCTGTGAGGTTTATTAAGGCTGAGGGTGTCAGCTCCACCTAAAAGTAGGGAACAGTACGTAAAGTAAGGTGTTCTTGACTTATAAATGGCCTATGGTCAAGGATGCTGAGCCTTTGTATGTTTAAATGTATTCTAGTAGACCAAATGTAATATTTAGGTCTGAGATATCTTTAAAACATTTTATGTTGTTCGTGCCAATAATAAGTCAGTCTCTTGAAGTGCTGAGAGAGTGACAGGCTGTGTTACTCCCTAAGACACTTGTGTGGTTTAAAGTGCCAGAGGTTATTCAGCTGTGTGTTTGTGTCATACATGGGGCACTGTTGTGATTAGGGTCTGGGTGTATGTTTCATGAAATCCTAGGAGAGTGACAAGTTGTGTTATTCCTAAGGCACTTGTGTGGTTTAAAGTGCTAGTGATTAACCAGCTGTGTGTTTGTGTGCGTGTGTCATTCATAGGGCACTGTTGAGTTTCTCTGTGTGTATGTATAGCTACAGTATGTATGCATGTGTTACTCTTAAGGTGCAACACTAGATCAAGCCAGTAACAAATCTGATGAGTACACTTACCACTAGGTAAAGGGTAAGGAGAGGGGAATATCACAATAATACAGCCTGATTTGCAAACAGCTACAAAAAAGCTAAAAGTAGAAATTTTAAAGGCAAAACAAAGCTATAAATCTAAACTACAGAATATGATGGCAGCAAATGAACTTGGATCAGCTCTGAACAGAATGAAAACCATAGCAGGAATAAGGAACAAAAATAATTCTCAATTACACTGGAGGGTTTTCATTCAGATATAGACCTTGCCAAAGCTCTTGTTTTTACAATCATTTTAACATCTAGGATTTTAGCAATGATTCTCAAATATTGAGTGAGAATCTGGTAGATAGTCTGCATTTTAAAACAGAACATAAAGATACGGAAAGAGTCAGGGCCCTGATGATATTTGCAGATTCACCATTAAATTGTGTGCAAATGAACTAAGCCCTATATTGCATTACCTTTTTAGTTAGTTTTTATATAAAGAACATGTACCAAAGGTATGGAAGGATGCTAAGGTGGTCTCTATTCCAAAAATCAGTTCCCCCAAAACTCATTGATTTTAGGCCGGTGGCTCTCACATCCATCTTAATTAAATCATTTGAAATGTTGATAAAGACAGAAATCTTAAAGAAAATTGAACATATTTAGAATCCTATGTTGTTTCAGTTAAATGTATCTAAAGCTAAGGACATAACAGTAGTAATCATGAAGGTGAACGTATTAATGGTCAGATTGTACAGTAGAGTGTGTGACATCGTACAAATGTTTTGGACAATAATTGATTCTAAACTAGAGGCAAATTGTGATATTGTATGCCAAAGGGCACACCAGCGTTTATTCTGTTTAAGACAACTGCTTTATTTGCAGACTGAGACTGTTAAGACTGCTTTACTCTGCTGTTACTGAATCTGCTTTATCTTTCTCTCCGGCATCTTGGTTTGGAAAGCTTTACTTTAAACAAAACTAGGGGGCTTTGCCCCTTGCTCGCTTCGCTTGCCAACTCCGGCCACTTTGCATCTCTGATGCTTGCGTTGTGAATGGGGGGCTGAACGCACCCCAAGAAGACGCAGTCTCTCCTCCGAAACCCCCTCTTAAATGGTGATACAATGGGAAACAAATACATTTTTTTTTATCTCTTTTTTGCTCGATCAGCTGCTGGCTTGCTGCTGCTGCTGCACTGCCGCGTGATCTGCATCTCACATGGCGCACTTCTGTCATATCATCTATATCCATATATTTGATGTTTTTTCGCTTTTACCTTTTCGTCAATATCGCATTGAATTTTGATTCCGTGTTTGAAATTACATCGTGACAACGCAACATATAACTGCCGTGAGGGAATATCGTTTCTTTCTCTCTACAAGAAATGTGTCTGAGAATAGCATTCACACAAATAAGAAATGATTTCTCTCGCGGGATTTCACTTTCACCAAACAACAAATCTTTTAATTCTCGTGGATTCGCCTCTTCATTGGGAAGAAACACTACTTTTTTTTCCCTGATGGCAACATGAATTATACAATCTACAAGTCTCCGACTTAAAGTTTAAATCCGAACAATATATTCAATCTCTTTTCGCTGTTCCGTTATTTCACTGAGTAATAATTTCCATTTGTTTGCGCTAATGCGATCTTTACTATAATTTTTGGAGAATTTCAAATTTTCATACTTCCATTACCTCTAACCCGCTCTGCATGTGTACTGCGCCAACGTTTTTGAATTCTTTACGACGTTCTACTCTGTCATCTACTCTTTGTTTGATTTCCGGCCAGTGCGTGGGTAAATCTCTTGGCACAAAGACTCATCATGCAAGACGTGAAAGTGTCTCTCTGAGAAAATCACGTCTCGTCTCCTTCCAACCTTCTAAGATTTTTTTTAGAACAGAGAGATAAAGCAAATTGTTAAATGGTCACGTAGGCTGATTGGGGGCTCATCATTTGTGCACTCGAGGCAGCTAAAGTATATGGCAAGGTTGATCTTAAGTAACGTCTCTCATTCTTTGCACGTTGAAATTCAGTTACTCCTTTCTGGAAAAGGATTTACTGTTCCCAAAAGCAGAACAAAAACACATAAAAATAGCTTTGTTCCAGCATCAATCATACAGCTCAATAAATCTTAGATATAGGAATTATTTATTATTCTCATGAAACTTTTTATTTTAGCGCGTGTTTTAATTGTACATGAATGGGATTCTACATGCGTGCGTCTGGTTCAATCAGTTGCTGTCATAAAGGACAGCTAATGTAAATCTCTTGTACTGCAACACAATTTTACATACAGTGCTAATAAAGTAAACCTAAACCTTAGATAGTACTTCTTCCTTTAGTCTTGGGCTAATAAGCAGGGCCTTCCAGGTGAAGCCACACCACAATTCTGACAATTCAAGAACAGCAACAACATTTGTTTATACAGCACATTTTCATACAAATCATTCCTTTGTGTCTTTGCTTCTAATGTTGCAACAGAGAACAACAGTAACCGGAGAGCTCGAGTGTTTTATGAATGTTGCACTGTAGGACGGGTTTTTAAGGTCCCACCTATCTGCACACAGGGACTGGTCTCCATCCATCTATGGAAGCTTTACAAAGAGATTATTCTGGGATTTGAACTCAGATCTCACGAGATGTGAGGTGACAATGCCAGCTAATGAGCCCAAAGGAATTCATTCATTTTCTGATCCGTCTTTAGCAAGCACTGGCTTGTGAATGTGCTCTTTATTCACTGCCACACCACAGAGGTCCTGCTGCGATATCCACTCATTCAACCCTTAAAATAGATGGCAGCAAAGCCTACAGAAACTGAAGATACAGTACATACATAAATAAATAAATAAATAGATAGATAGATAGATAGATAGATAGATAGATAGATAGATAGATAGATAGATAGATAGATAGATAGATAGATAGATAAAGACTGATGTGCATGGAGAAAAGAACTGAAAATGTCATACTGACCTTTAAATATTTTGACACTCTTGATATCCTTCTGTTCTGAAACACTCTGACCTGTCATTGTTTGCACGTCTTAAACAACTCTTATCATACACTGATCATTTCTGTATTATCTATATCTATCATTTATTTATTATATTACATATCTGTTGACTATATTTATGTATCTAGATTGCAAATACCATACATTGCATCAATGTTCATATTGCTAACTACACGTCAATATTGCTGCTACTCCTTTGTCTTGTCTTTTGCACAATGTCTTGTCTTGTGTTTTAATTTTAAATTTAAATCTTAATTTTAATTCTATTTTTAATGTATTATTTGCACTTCATGTTGTTACACTGTGGACCCTGAGCTTCACAATTTCGTCTGTCTGTATACTTGTATATGGCTGAGATGACAATAAAGTTCACTTTGACTTTGAAATAAATAAACTCAGTACTCAATTTCACACTCTTTGTTTTCAAAACACACTTTATAAGAAGAAAACCTAATCCTTTCCTTCTCATAGTCATTTTCAAATCCACTTAACCCTCCTAGTAAAATCAACTGTGCAAGTCAACAGACCATAAAAGAATGAAACAAAGAGCAGAAACAAACAAGGACGCTGCTGACAGAAGAGTTGACACCCTCCGCCTCCATAGCCCACATATCTTACGCCGTCCCCACCCAGCTCACCCCTGCAATTGTGCTCTGCTGAGGGTGGCCAGTCCGACTCGTTTGGGCTCATACCTGCGGACTGATGTCAGGCACTGTAATGTGAGATTTTGGGGGCCTCATTGCGTCAGTGGGTTAGTTAAACACAGTCATCTTTATTGCCATTGCACAATGTTTGATGACAGCTCCCGGTAAAACATACATTTGAACAAAGACATAAGTGTAAATGAAACCGAAACATAGCCTGTCCTATCTGTATATAAACAATCTGATAAGAACCCACAGAGTGCATTAAAAGAATATAGATAGTCATGAACATCCACATGAACATTACCTGTGCTAGCCGAGTAAACCAGTCCACTAAAGAATAAATGATAAAGTTCAGTGCTAAATTTAATTCAATAATTGTCCCAATATCAGAGACCGAGTGGTGGCCCTGAGGCTGAGGATCTGCAATGGTTGCCAGTTCAAACCCCGTTACTGCCAGAGGGTCCCTACTCAGTTGTGTGCTTCATCAAGACCCTTAACCTTAAAATTTCTCCAGGGGTGCCATACAATGTCTGACCCTGCGCTCTGACCTCCATAGGTCAAACAAAAAGAGATTTTTCCCTCGAGGATTAATAAATTGCACTAAATTGCAAGAGGCCAGAGGGCAACAAGATGAACAAATGGTGCCCAGGGGGATTTCAGTGTCTTACCATCTTAGCAGCCCCACAGAGACAACGGGAATACTAGATGTCTTCCACTGGCAGATCTGAGTTCCAATGTCTCTTCAGCGATATTTATGACATTTCGTAGAGCTACAGCACTTGGAGTACCACACGTCACAGAGTAAAGGCTCATTTATACTCGGGCGCGGACCGCTGCAGACGCACTCGCGCTGGGCTGCTTATAGGTCAGTCATTCTAATCGAGAAGGGCAACTGAATGTCAATGAATGCATTGATCTTTATGGGCTCGGTGTGCTGTGCACTCCTGTAAATCAGCAGACCCAAAATAACTTTCAACAAGGACACGGGACCCTGACAATGGATAGGAAGGGTGGTCTCTGCTGCAGTCAGGACATGGACAGAAATGGAAATGCTGGCATCCCAGAAGGACTTGATCAAGGATCCTTTAACTGGCTGGGAGGTCAGTATACTGGAACAACATTTACATACAAAGAATGGAGCTCAAAGTGCTTCACAAGATCTCAAAAAGAAAGTTACATTACAGGAAAACCAAATAAAATTATAATAAAAAAGTAACAAAGAAAAAAACAAATTAATCTATACGATCTTATGAAGCAGATATGTAATTAGTACAAGAGTAGCATCCTTATCTACAATATCATGATGTAAGTCTCCAAAGATTAGTTCAGTGATCAGTTCAGATGGCAAGGAGGATAGAAAAAAAAAGAAAATCTGCAGGGGTTCCAAGGCCAAAAGACCACCCGGCCAGCCCCTTCTGGTCATCATTCTAACCTAACATAAAACAGGGGGAACAGCAGAAAGGCAGCTTACTGGGACTGTTTATTCCCCCGACACACTAGAGGGCAGTGTCCCATACAGATATCTACAGGGCATGTTGAGAACTGCAGTCCAGTGAGGCAGCCCTGTTGAGTTCCAGGGGCCACAGCAGGAATTAATGGGACTTCCACTTGGCACAGCCATGCTTCTTATGGACAAACTTGTGGTGCTGGAAGTATTCTCTGGTTCTGTATAAAGGAAGAAGCTCTCCCTCATCCGGGCAAGTCAGAGTCAGTAGCAGAATTGGACCACACTCGCCTGGGAGGAGTGAAGGGAAGAAGAAGACTATTGCGGTGCAGTACTGTGCCGTTTGAATGGAGATGAAGGAACTCTGTTTAATAAAAAGAAGTCTGAGTTTTGAACCTGTGACTGTGTCTGCATGGTTATGTTTAGGGTACTTTGACGCCCCCTACTGATTCCACAGATGGAACACCTACATGAAGTTTCAGAAGTAGCTTTTATCTGCTTAGATCCCTAACAGGCTCCATAAGTGACCATGAACAGATGATAACAGATTTGTGAAATCCCAATAGGTTCCTAATCTTGCTGCTTACTCAAGCTCAGTTCAGGTGTTCTTGATCTGATGTATCCTGCTAGGTTGCCTACTAGACATTAAAGATTTCTGTTTTATCCAGAGCATAGGAGCCAGGTCAAAGGCCAATAAACCAAATGAATGTGCAAAGAGCCCTTCACAGCACTGAACCGCACAACCAGTGAAGTGCCATTACTGTAAAGGAGCAGTGTTGATAAGGGTGTGGACTGCAGCGAAGGGCCCCATACTTTATGATGTAATAAAAATACTGGGATTTTAGGGGAGACCCGGGTTCGCTTCCCAGGTCCTCCCTGCATGGAGTTTGCATGTTCTCCCCGTGTCTGCGTGGGTTTCCTCCCACAATCCAAAGACATGCAGGTTAGGTGGATTGGTGATTCTAAATTGGCCCTGGTGTGTGGGTGTGTTTGTGTGTGTCCTGCGGTGGGTTGGCACCCTGCCCAGGATTGGTTCCTGCCTTGTGCCCTGTGTTGGCTGGGATTGGCTCCAGCAGACCCCCGTGACCCTGTATTCGGATTCGGCGGGTTAGAAAATGGATGGATGGATGGATGGATTTTAGGGGTATTTTATGTTATTTTTTTAATGTGGTAAATGATTGTCATTTAAAGGTTTTGGCTTGCACCCATAGCTCACCTATTTTTAACTGTTGTGATCCGCTAGGAGGCGCTGCAACATCCCAAACCACAGACAATAAACACCTTAATGCAGTCCGCAGTTCCAGAAGTATTTCCTCTTCCCTTCTTCACTCCACTCCACTTCACTTTGTCTGACTCCTCTCCTGACTCTGACCCCCAAGTAAAGTGGAGCAGCTTCCTTTATACCGGACCCTGGAGTACATCCAGCACTATCACGTTGCATCCTGGAAGCTCTTCTGTGTCAGTCGGGACCTTCCTGTGATAGGAGAGTCTTCCTCCAGCAGCTCCCACTAGTGGCACCCAAGAACCCCAACAGGGCTTCCTACCAAAACTACAAGTCCATGGAGATCTGCGAGTATTCAAATGGAATACACGGCAGAAGGATGTCGCCACTCGGTGTACTGGGGAAGCACATGGCCCTGGGAAGCACTCTCCCCTTGTCCATCCATCATAAAGGTCTCCCAACCAGGAAAGGTACAACTAGCCATCTGGGTGGGATATCCGTCTGCTCACATCCTTCTATTAAAAGGGCCTCCCAGCCCAGTAAGGAGCCATCCATCCCAGCGGGGATGCCACCCAACCCGTGTTACCCATAGTGCCATATTTTTTTTTTACAGTATAATTTTTTAATAGCTTATATCTGTAAAACTACTTGAATTACCCAATAAAACTAAATGTACAGATGTAACATTTGTATGGCTTCCTTTAAAAAATTGAGATATCTTTGTATTTTATAATGACAAATAAAATCAGTTCTTTACTGCCTTCCATACCATCCAGCCATCCCTGTTAAGGGGTAAACTCGGAGATAAGCAGGTGGGTGAGCCTGTGGTGGTCCTGGTAATGGTGGACCAGCTGTGGAGCAGACTCAAGGACTGTGTGAGCCACACTGCAGCACCAAGAAAGAGTCCTGGTTCCTTTTCTCGTCACACTATAAACCTCTAACTAGAAACATAACACCAGCTCAAGTCACTTAGAGAAATTCTCAAATCATTCAATAAAGTGGATGAGACAGAGGAGAGGCCACCTGCCAGTCACCACCAGGATCTGGAGGGTCTCCCATAGTTGCAGGTGGTTCATCTCGAAGGCCCTTAGGAGTGAGGGGTGTATCTTTGTGTAGTTCTGTGCTTTGAGAATTCTTTTGGATTTTTGACCTTGTTGCTCAATTTTCGAACTTTCTTCATGTGTCTGTATTGAGACTTCTTTGCCTGAATTGCCATTTGTGTTACAGCAACTACTTTTTGTCTTATATAGAGCTTTACTCTTGTGAAAGAGAAGTTGTGTGAAGGATAAATCTTTTATATTGATTGTATTATTATTTTAAGACTTAAGACATCTTTTTACAAGCTGGGGTTTAATGGTGATCTGCCTCTCCTTCTGGAAGTGCTTTCGTCCTGGCGAATTAACACTCTGGAGCCGCTTGTCCGATGGGGACTTCCAAATGCCGACTGGCTTTTTATTGAATATGCCTCGATATAAACGGTGCCCTACCACCGCCCGTTGTCTGGGTCACGGGGACACGACCAAAATAACAAAGATAATTCATCTTCATCCTATCTACCTCTTTACCTGTTCGCTCCCCTCACCACTTGATGGTGTCTTTCTCTCGCTCCAGTAACAACTGCCACTTCCGACCACCACCTCCCCTTTTCTCCACGCACTGTTAATTAACCCTCATCCCTGTCACTCAGCTCTCTCTCTCTCTGGTGCCCCCCCAAGACTCCACCCCATCATCACTTTCACTCCCTACAGCCCATGCAATGGCAAGAAACGTCACAATACTTTGGGACCCCTAGCTCATGAACTCTTTATACCATCACAACTTTGACATTAGGTGGTGCGCAGTTTTGTTTCTCCATACTTAGCAACTGTAAAAATATCAACATGGAAAGACACGAAAACACATTCATGCATAATAAAATGACTTCAGAGGTGAATGGAAATGAAAGAACTGAATTCTCCATAGGAATAAACTTAGACATGCATTCAAACGGCGCTTCTAAAACAAATGGAAAACTGAGAAAAAGTGTTCCCCAAAGATTATTCCCCATAGGTGCAGATTTCCATTATTTGCATTGTGTTTACCTGACCTTTTTTTCTTTCACGTGTTTTTAAAATCCATCAAAGCAGAGCAACACCGAGGGCAGATGTTAGTCAGACAAATGAAGCGTAGCTTAGCCTTACCTACAACTCGGTGTCACCATGTCCTTCCACTTCTTCCCATATTTCTTGATCACACACCCATCCCTGTGAATATGATTACAATCTTGCAGGCACTCATAACGTAATCCTTACTGTCTTTAATTTCTCTCTTGGTAAAACAGAACAGAAGTTGAAGCAGAGGCCCTTATATTGACAAATGGCAGATGTTGCCTGTCACCATTCTTTGCTTGTTTTCAGGTAAAGCCTCTGCAGACTATCCTGGTGAAAATGATGACACCAATGAGGCTATGCAGGTAGCGGGTCCTTCCTGCTTTGGGCCATGTGTATCCCCATGAGTGTGTGCTGAGGGTCACCAGTGCAGAAGGTGTTGTGCAGAAGCCTTTTGGGGACTGATTTAGAGGTATCATCAGGGGAGGATTTCTAGGTTTCACCGTCACTTACTGGCTTGTTTGTTTCTTCGAGAGTTACAAGGACAACAACTAAGAGGAACTGCCCTGAATGTCACCTGAGACTCACTGCCAGCCTTCCACCTTCTGTTCCCCTGGACTTTTCACCTTGAAGACACACTGGATTTATGTCTTTTCTGATAAACAACTTCAGATGGTACCCTGGCTCAACCAACGCAGGAGTATCTTACTCTTCGTACTAGAGAGCAGAGTTTGTTTTTTTTCCTTCAGTGAGTTGTCAATTAAATGTGGATTTCTCAGGAGAATTACCAGCCCTTTTTATGAGTCCCATTTGCTTTCTTTTGACAGTAGCACAATCACGCAGATCGGAAATGAGAGCTGTCTGAGCTAACCGAGCAGCAGGCTATCTGGAGACTCAGAATTGTCTGACTGAACAATAACAACACCATTAAGGAGCCACGGACCAAATGATTCTTGAAGATTCAGCAGCACAGAACAAGGAGGAAGAAGTTTCTGCAACTGACTCCAAGGAGGTACAACCAGGCACAGGGACTCACCCACAACAAAGATCACAAGACATTGAAGCCTTCCTCATCATATTTGTGAATACAACTTCCCACCACTGCTGGCCACTATAAAAGTAATGGAGCTACATTGTCACCTTGTCCTTGATGAGGAAAGCACTGACAGTCTACTATACTATGTGTGGTGCTGCAGCAGCACACAAATGGCAAAAAGGTTGTGCATTCAAAAAGACCCAGAAAATACATGCCAGAATCTGCCCTAGGAAAATGGTAGGCTTAAGGCTTGACTAGGCCTCAAAAATGAACATAAGGCTTAAATATAATAAGAATAGTAACGAGTCTCTAAAAACACCAAGTATTTTCCTCCAGGGGGGAAATCCAGCTGTGTCGTGAACTAGGAGTCCCGAGCACTAAAGGGCTCCAAAACAAACAGTTCTAAATAATAGCCACTAGAAGGGGATATCACCATCAAAGCCTGGCTAGTAATAAAGAACAAGCACCGAATCATTTATAAAATAAAGGAATTCTTCGTCAGGAAAGGTACTCCAATCACAATGAAGCTTTGTGAAGCACAATGGCAAAATGGAATTGCCAGTAAGAAAGGCAATCCAAGTCAAACAAAGTTGCAATGCAGAATCCAAACTGGGTGGTCAAAGACCAGCAAGAGGATCAAAATTCCAAAAAAAGAAAAGGCACAAGCAAACAATAATAATTCTTTGCATTTATATAGTGCTTTTTCTCACAACTGAAAGCGCTTAGCAATTGCAGGTTAAGGGTCGGCTTGCTCAAGGGCCTAACAGAGCAGAGTCCCTTTTGGCATTTTACGGGATTTGGACCGGCAACCTTCCAAATGCCAGTGCAGATCCTTAGCCTCAGAGCCACCACTCCGCTAAAGCACAAACAACTCACCGACTCCGACATGCACAATGAACCACCAGAAACCCTCTGAATTTATACGGCGGAGGGCAGTTCCTGGTGGTGATTGGCAGATGGCCCTGCTTCTTGGGGGACCATCCAAAAAACACATGAAACATACCAAAGGCGGCGTATATACATATACAAAATCAAAAATAAAAAAAATATATACACATAACCAGCATAAACAAAAGAATGAAAAAAGAATAAAAGAAACATGAATATAAAGTCCACCCAGGGGACACTGGGAGTAGAGACAAGTCCACAAGAACCGTTAAAAAGTTGAAGATTTATTAACATAAAATGGTCAAAAAAAGAACAAAAGCTCAAAAGAGCTGAAAGAGGCAAAACGAAGTTTCTGAAAAGGCAATCCTCAACCAACAAAAATGAAGTCCAGTAACCAGAATTCTTAAACAGAGCAAACATTTATAAAAAAAAAAACAACTCAGAAACACCGAACAATTATAACAATTCACAATATTCACAGAAAGATGAAAACACCTTTGCCAGAGCGCATACAATGTACCGCAAGGGACTGCAATTCCCATGAGCCATTATAGATCTGGGAACAGTCCCTTAATGGAGAAGAGGCCCCGCCTCCACGGAAACCAACCGCAAAACACAGGGAATACAACAGAGGCATGCATACAATGACAAAATCAAATACAAAGAAGAATGGAAATAATAAACCAAAATAACATTAACCCAAACAAAAGAATCAAACATGAACACAGAAGACACAAGACAAGAAGTTGAACCCTATGAAAAAGAGGAAGGCATATCCAGGGACTATAAGGCCAGGTTTATGCTTCACGTGACGCACGCTCAAGTGTTGTGCCGATTATACTTGTGTGCGTATTTTACGGAAATCTGGAAGAATCCACCAGGTGGCAGTGTGAGATATTATCACGGTAAGAACACGTTCAGCTTTGCTGTGTTGTGAATTGCCTGAAACATTTATTAAATTCCGATGACACCTTACCGCAATATCTCTCAAAAGGATGTTTAATGATTAAATCCAGGAATGTGTCTATTCCAGCAAGCATTGGGCACTAGGCAGAAACAACCCCTAGACGGGGCATCAGCTCATTGCAAGGTGAATACAAGCACACACATACACACACTGGCGTCATTTTAGTGTCACCACATCTGCATATCTTTGGAAGGAAACCAGAGCACACTGTGGAAACCCAGCAGGAAAACATGGAAACTCCATGCAGGGAATCAATCAATCAATCAACATTTATTTCTATAGGACATTTTCATACAAAAAAATGTAGCTCAAAGTGCTTTACAAAATGAATAGAAAAATAGAAGACACAATAAAAAATAAACATAAGTCAACATTAATTAACATAGAATAAGAGTAAGAGTGTCCGATGGCCAGGGTGGACAGAGAAAACAAAAAAAAACTCCAAAGGCTGGAGAAAAAAAATAAAATCTGTAGGGATTCCAGACCATGAGACCGCCTGATCAGTCCCCTCTGGGCAGGGAATACCAGCGTCGTGACTCTCTGCGAGACACCAGCGTTACCACTCCGCCACCGTGTCACCTGATGCGTGTAATTATTAAGAGTATTCATTATTTAAACGAAATTAACAATTTATCTGTAAAATGTAACATACATACTTTAATGCATTTCATCATGAAAGTGATATCAAGTATAAATCTTAGGGTTCTAAATGTGCAGAGAGTTGGAATATCTTAACTGTGATGTGTTCTGTGCGGTGATCTATTGCTGTGTGTCGCTGCTGTCAGGTCCGGAGGAAGCCACAGGAAAAAAGACGGCACAAAAGATGGTACGTGAGACTTTTAAAATGTATCGTGTCATTACAATCGGGAATATGCAACGCTTGAATATAAAAGATGCATCTGTATGTCGGCATTTTGCTTCACCACATTGAACCATTCATCAAACATCGAAGCGCGCACATCGATCCTGTAGGATCCTCAAAGCAGCTTTCTGTCACATGTAGATACTAAACAGAGACTTTTATCACACTCTGCCCCCCGACTTTTTGCAGGTACTGCAACTTGCGCACGCGTCACGTTAATTTCAGAGGACCTGCTCAGAGGACGCGTCAAATGAACGCTGGGAACACGTGGCAGCCATGATGCGTGCGCGTATGCGTTCTGAGTGTGAAGTATAAACGAGCCCTTACTGTTATGTTGGAAGCCAGGGTTTTACCTTGGCTTCAAGTTTCTTGTTTTTTCACTTATTTAGTTTATTTGTTGGTTTCATTTTTTGTTTCTCTTTGCATGTGTATTTCATTGTTTTTGAATTAGTTTTATGGATTTGGTTAATTATAAATGTATTAGTCTTTTCTTCTGTTTACTTTGTTCTCTATATGCTGAACCCAAAGAGGGCAGGACCCCCAGTTCTGCAGCTGGAGAAATCTCCCCCAGTGCTGTCTAAGAGCTAGCAGTCTACTCATTGTTTGCTTTCCATTGACATTGTGCTTCTGTGTTGAGTTTCGTGTATTGGATTGGCTTGGTGTACGTTCTGAGGATTGCTCTTGTAGGCTTTCCCTTTTCATTTCTTTTGCCGTGTCCTTATTTTTGGCAGACAGTCATGTATGTTTAAGTGTCATTTAGCATCTAGTGCTTCTAAGCCTATTAAACTCTGGTGAAATTGTACTGTGAAATTAAATGTAAGATTTGTAGAACTAGAAGTAATTTTGCAGCAAAGAACAATTTGTAGAACATCCATCATTTTCTGCAGCTTATCTAAGTCCTTGTTGCAGGGGCAGCAGTCTGAGTAACGACGCCCATCACCCCTTTTTCCTCCTCCAAATCATTTGGGGGGGGAGATTCTGAGGCATTCCCAAGTCAGCCATTAGATATAACTGTTTCAACGTATCCTTGGTCAGCCCAGAGGTCTTCTCCTGGTTGGACATGCCTGCAACACCCCCTCAGGTAGGAATCCAAGAGGTATCTTAATGAGAATCACGGACCACCTCAACTGCCTTCTTTCGATGTAAAGGAGCAGCAGCTCTTCTTTGAGCTCCTCCCAAATGTCTGCTCTCTCTGTCTCCAAGGCTGAATCCAGACACCGTGTGAAGAAAGGAAGCTCATCTCGGCCGCTTGTATCTACAATCTAGTTTTTTCAGTTATTACTCAAGGCTCATGAGCATAGGTGAGGTCAGGAATGTAGATTGACTGGTAAATCAAAATCTTTGCCTTTTATCTCTGCTCTCTTCATCATCTCTGTTATGAAGTCTGCATGACTGTGGATGCTGCTCCATTCTATTTATTAATCTCCTGCTCCCTTCTTCCCTCACATAATGGCGAGATACTTAAAGTCCTGCATTTGAAGCAACACCTCATCCCCATCCTGGAGAGGCCACCACGTCTTTTAAGAACTATAACCTCAGACTTGGAGGTGCTGATCCTCATCCTCATCCTGACCTCTTCACACTCAGCTCAAACCATCCCTGTGTGAATCTGAAGTCAAAGCCTGAAGAAAGTCCTCAGTGTCGGCATGTCAGGGAGAAGATGTGCAGCATCTGGACTGTTCCTTGTGGTGCTCCAGTGTGGCTCACACAGATCTTGAGTATCACAGACTACCATCTGCCTGACAGAAAGTCCATCGTCCAGGACACCACAGGCTCATCAACCTGCTTATCTCTGAGTTAACCCCTTAACAGGGATGGCTGGATGGCACTGAAAACACGTGAGAAATCAAAAAGCAGAATCCTCACAGTGTTCTCTGTACATTTAGCTCTGTGTGTCTGTAGGTGTCCAGCCTGAACTTTCAAGCTGAGCAATGGGGCTTGATGGTTATCACCCATTTTAAAATGTAATCACACTTTTGCAGTCCTGGTTTGAGCTTTTTCCAGTCAAGGAATGCATGTCTAAGTTTATTTCTATGGAGAATTCAATTCTTTCATTTCCATTCACCTCTGAAGTCATTTTATTATGCATGAAGGTGTCTTTCCATGTTAATATTTTTACAGTTGCTAAGTATGGAGAAACAAAACTGCGCACCACCTAATGTCAAAGTTGTGATGGTATAAAGAGGTCATGAAGTACGAGTCCCAAAGTATATTAGTTACAAAAACACGTCCAGAAGGAGAGGCAGATCACCAGCTTGTAAAAACATGTCTTAAATCTTAAAATAATAATAAAATAAATATAAAAATTCTCTGTCACAAGAGTAAAGCTCCATAGGCTCATAAAAGACACAAAGGAGTTGCTTTAACACAAATGGCAATTCAAGCGAACAAGTCTCAATACAGACACACGAAGAAAGGTTGATAATCGAGCAATAAGGTCAAAAATATCCAAAAGGATTCCAAAAGAACAGAACTACACAAAGATACACCCCTCACTCCCAAGGGCATTCGAAATGAACCACCTGGAACTATGGGAGACCCTCCAGATTTATCGACTGAAGGTCAGTTCCTGGAGGTGATTGGCAGGCGGCCTCTCCCCTCTGTCTCATCCATTTTACTGAATGATCTGAGAATTTCTCTAAGTGACCTGAGCTGGTGTTATATTTCTAGTTAGAGGTTTATAGTGTGACGAGAAAAGGAACCAGGACTCTTTCTTGGTGTTGCAGTGAGTCTCACAAACTGCGGTCTGCATGACAGATAGTCCACCATTACCAGGACCACCACAGGCTCATCCACCTGCATATCTCTGAGTTTACCCCTTAACAGGGATGGCTGGATAGCACTGAAAACACTGCAGAAATCAAAAACCAGAATCCTCACAGTGTTCTCTATACATTTGGCTCTGTGTGTCTGGGTATCCAACCTGAACTTTTAAGCTGAGCAATGGGGCTTGAAGGTTATCACCCATTTTAAAATTTAATTTGACATTTGAGCTTCTTCCAGTCAAAGTCATGCAGCACATGACAGCAAAAAAGTATCAAAGGTCCAGTGCCATTTGCTGCCTTAAAGGTAGTCACAGTAATCTCTCTATATAAAATCCAACGTCTGTCTGTCTGTGTATCTGCCAGCTCTTCATAAGAGAACTACTTAATGGATTTAGATTGGGTTTTTTCCTAAAATTTGCTTGAACATTCTGGTTGATTTTGCGACTTCTCTCATCACGCTAAGAATCAAAGTTTGCTTGCAGGTCCGATATATTAGTGCTAATCTGAGACAGAGGCTGCTGGCCGAGAGGAGGTGGAAGTGTGACATCAGGAGTGGGGATTCGGGTCCCCACTGTTCTGTTTCATGAACAGAAACAGGGTCCTCCCTCCTCACTGTTCTGTTTCATGACTACTTGTGTGGAGCCGTGGGGAATGGCTAGTCTGAAATAAGAAGAAGAAAAAGAAGAAAAATTGATATCAGGAAGACATTTAGCGTAAGTCATTAAGCTGCATCTTGATTTTCACCCACTGCTGAGGAGGACTCCGCAGAATTTGAAAAAGCCAACAAGGAACTCCATCTACTTGGTGAAAAAGGACCCAGCAGTCCCATCCTATTACAAAGAATTGCAGAATTCTGATGCAGAATCGACAGGTCTGTATGTAGAAAATTCGTTTTTCTGATCGTTTCCTGCTCTCATGCTGGCCAACAGACACCTGGCTTACATGGTAGTTAGCTCTGCTGCCAGATTTGCGGTGTAAAGTTCAAGTCATGCCATGTTTGTCATCTGCATGCTCTGTCTGTGTTATTGTGGTTGTCCCTTTTCACCACAAAGTCTTTTGTTTCTAATCTTGAGGTAAAGCTCTGTATATTGTATTGTATTGACCCCCTACTTTTGACACCCACTGCACGCCGAACCTACCTGGAAAGGGGTCTCTCTTTGAACTGCCTTTCCCGAGGTTTCTTCCATTTTCCCTACAAGGTTTTATTGGGAGTTTTCCTTGTCTTCTCAGAGAGTCAAGGCTGGGGGCTGTCAAAGACAGGGCCTGTTAAAGCCCATTGCGGCACTTCCTGTGTGATTTTGGGCTATACAAAAATAAACTGTATTGTATTGTATTGTATTGTATTTCAATTTAGGCAGTTCATCAATTTTCCTTACAAGGGTGGTGGCTGCGACGCCCTCACTTTATTTATCTATTGTGCAATTTGTCGAAAGATGCACTTCCAGCCACCCGTGTGTGATTTTGGGCTATACCTAACCGAGAGGTCGTGAACCCGAGAAAGAGCATCAGCGTTGGCGTGGAGCGCCCGGCGATGAACGGCAAAACTTGTACGGCTGCAGGTCAAGAAACCACCGGGTGACCCGCGGATTCGACTCCTTGTGGAGGGCCATCCACTGTAGGGTGCATGGTCCGTGACAAGGGTGAATTCCGGCCCAACAGGTAGTACCTCAGCTGAGTAATCGCCCATTTAATCGCCAGAGCCTCCCTCTCCACCGCAGCATACCTGGTCTCCCGTCCAACAGTTTCCGCTCAGGAACATGATGGGGTGCTCCACACCATCGACGCTTTGGCTCAGCACGGCGCCCAGGCCTGTGTCCGGCGTCCGTCTGGAAAAAATCCGAGCCCGCCTCACCAAGTGTCCGTAATAAACTGTACGGTTGTATTGTATTGTATTGTATTTCAATTTAGGCAGTTCATCAATTTTCCTTACAAGGGTGGTGGCTGCGACGCCCTCACTTTATTTATCTATTGTGCAATTTGTCGAAAGATGCCAATGTCAGAGGGTATCATTCGAGACACACACCAGGGACCAGCATCTCACTGTTTCATTGATTTTATGTGATGTGAAATGTGCTTGAACTTGCATGTTTCACTTGTCAGTAGCAACAAAGGCAGAGCCATACTAGTTAGGTGAGTTCTTGTTAACATTCGTGAAGTCTACCCATATACAGAAAAACTTTCTGGTTTGGCCACTCCACAACTTTCATGTCAAATGCCGCTGTATAAAAAATGAACACAGAACCCATCCACCTGCTCTGCTGGTTTACTTTTCATGTCAAATGCCAAGGGCAGATGAATATGAGGAAACAGGGTGTGTCAGATTTGAATAATTCTGGATTCCCAGCAAGAATCGTGTGTATATTTAGACGTGATACAGTTGGTTTAAGCTTCTTTAATTAAAAATCCAGTCAAACAGGTACTCTCATTTTACCAGCACGTCCACGGAAATTCTCAAGTTTTTTTTTTTATTGCTCCATTCAGATTGCACAGCATTTTGAAAAACTTTCACCTCTACAATTATATGCAGAAATGCAATTTATGGAATAACAAGCATTAGCTGCCTTCTGAAAAAAGGTGTTCCATATCCTCCTACTAAGAAGTCCTACATCAGCAGTCTAATACAACAGAAACAGTAAAGTCGTGAGAAGTCAGTTCAGTCTCTGAAGAAAAACACCTCGTTAATCGGCAGCAGCCATAGACCACGTTTAAAAAAGGCAGGGAAACATCAGCAGCCAGGCCATCGTAATAAGCTGCAGTGGGTCATACATCATGAAACATTGCTACTGTTGTGACGTGAAATTTTGCATACAAGATGATAAATATTTTGTATGTCTTTATTTGTAACTTAGACAAAGCAATGTAATATTCGTGTTATATTATTGATAAGAACAGCAATGGTTTGATGGTTTAAGATCCCCCTACCCTTTTTAGGAATGAGTCTCTTTGTAATTTTACAACAGGGTTGGGGGACGTGCCTCAAACCAGTTTGACCAGTGATTCTCTGCAGGACTCCCAGTCAACCCACACAGGAAAGCCTGACTGCTTAACTCCCAAGCTTTACCTTAACATATGGTTTTGGGGGGGTGGCGGGTGTGAAGATGTTCTGTCCTATCCCCCCATTGGTCTGAAGTATGGCTGTTTGGAATTGGCTTGTATCAGAAGCCTTTAAGTATCATGATGCCCTATTGGCTGTAGGGTTTGGACAGAAAACCTATAAATCTGCTTGCTTTACCTCACCCTGTCCCTCTCTGACCAAGTGATGAAAGAACATCTCACACCATGAACTGAAATGGACAACACAATGAAGAGCACAGCTTGGCAGCCATATTGAGACGGGCATGCAGCCTGTTCTAAGAAAGCTGACCACAAATGAGGACTTAACTAGAGACATTTACAGTAACTAACAAGTCTGTGTGCTGCCTGAAACTACACATCAGCATTTATCAGGCTGTATGGTTGCCAATATTCAAATGTACTTTGCATATTGTTATTAGTTATGAATATTATCAATAAAACATTATTTAAAGTGTAACTTTAACTCCTGCTTGTCTTTTAGTACACCTAATTGCCTGAGGTTATGGTGATGTAGAAGGGAGGATGGGGAGAAATTATAAAGCACAATACCTTATAAACGGTGGTAAGTCTGGGAGATATGAGGCTTTCTGACAAAGGCTACATATTAATAATACAAAAGGGGAAAGCAGAGGAATATAATACTCTACCAAGACAAAACAACTACCCAGCGCCATCTGCTGGACGAGGGACTCCTATCAAGCTGCATTTCAGCTCACTGCCATTCTTAGACAGCACATAATCTTCTGGAGCTGACTGCCCCTTTGATTTTCAATCCTCACAACAGACGCCAACAGTAACCTAAAATATTTGTTTTCAATTTTTTACACATAAAGTTTTAACTTAACAAATTTTATTGCCCAGACTTTATTTAAAAATTTTAAAATGGCCAAGTTAATATTAATTTGATCTGTTTCTTGGATAGATAGATAGATAATACTAGGGCGTTGTACTGTGTTAGCCATTATGAATGTAGAGAGAAGTCAAGCAAAATGACACCTTTTATTGGCTAACTGAAAAGATTACAATATGCAGCTTTGGAGGCAACTCGGTCCCCTTCTTCAGGCGAGATGTAATTGGATAGATAGATAGCGGATAGATAGATAGATGGCGGTCATTGTTAACCCGGGGCTCGACTGATCCGGTATGGAAATTTGTATTGTTGTCCGCCTATTGATTTGGCTAAATTTTACACCGGATGCCCTTCCTGATGTAACCCTCCCCATTTATCCGGGCTTAGGATCGGCACGAAGACACACTCTGGTTTGTGCATCCGCTGTGGCTGCGTTATTATTGTTCACTGGTCCCTACAAATAATAAAGGACTGTCATTAAGACTTCTCAATGCTTTTAGTGTTTTTTTGAAATCTAGTATTTTAGGGCACCTTAGTCAGCTGTTTTCTGAGCACAAAGCCTGCTTTTCATCATTCCTCTTGGTAACAGACATTAATCAAATGTATTTTAGTGTCCTTGCCTGCTTCAATGGCTTCATTATCAACTCCTTATTTAGATTTTCACTTAACTCAATAATAATAATAATACAGTTGTGCTTGAAAGTTTCTGAACCCCTTAGAATTTTCTATATTTCTGTATAAATATGACCTCAAACATCATCAGATTTTCACTCAAGTCCTAAAAGTAGATAAAGAGAAACCTGTTAAACAAATGAGACAAAATATTATACTTGGTCATTTTATTTATTAAGGAAAATGATCGAATATTACATATTTGTGAGTGGCAAAAGTATGTGAACCTTTGCTCTCAGTATCTGCTGTGACCCCCCAATAACTTCAACTAAACGTTTCCCGTAACTTCTGCTCATTCCTGCACACCGGCTTGGAGGGATTTTCGCCCATTCCTCCATACAGAACAGCTTCAACTCTGGGATGTTGGTGGGTTTCCTCACATGAACTGCTCTCTTCAGGTCCTTCACAACATTTCGATTGGATTAAGGTCAGGACTTTGACTTGGTCATTCCAGAACATTCACTTTCTTCTTCTTTAACCATTCTTTGGTAGAACGACTTGTGTGCTTAGGGTCGTTGTCTTGCTGCATGACCCACCTTCTCTTGAGATTCATGGATAGATGTCCTGATATTTTCCTTTAGAATTCGCTGATATAATTCAGATTTCATTGTACCATCAATGAAGGCAAGCCGCCCTGGCCCAGAGCAAAACAGGCCCAAACCATGATACTACCACCACCATGTTTCACAGATGAGATAAGGTTCTTATGCTGGAATGTAGTGTTTTCCTTTCTCCAAACATAACGCATTTCATTTAAACCAAAAAGTTCTATTTTGGTCTCATCTGTCCACAAAACATTCTTCAATAGCCTTCTGGTTTGTCCACGTGATCTTTAGCAAACTGCAGACGAGCAGTGATGGTTTTTTTGCAACCCTGCCATGCACACCATTGTTGTTCAGTGTTCTCCTGATGGTGGACTCATGAACATGAACATTAGCCAATGTGTGAGAGGCCTTCAGTTGGGGTCCTTTGTGACCTCGCCGACTATTACACGTGTGCCTTGCTTTTGGAGTGATCTTTGTTGGTCGACCACTCCTGGGGAGGGTAGCAATGGTCTTGAATTTCCTCCATTTGTACACTTGTATCTGTCTGACTGTGGATTGGTGGAGTCCAAACTCTTTAGAGATGGTTTGGTAACCTTTAACAGCCTCATGAGCATCAACAACTCTTTTTGTGAGGTCCTCAGAAATCTCCTTTGTTTGTGCCATGATACACTTCAACAAACGTGTTGTGAAGAGCAGACTTTGATAGATCCTGTTCTTTAAATAACACAGGGTGCCCACTCACACCTGATTGGCATCCCATTGATTGAAAACACCCGACTCGAATTTTACCTTCAAACTAACTGATCATCCGTGAGGTTCACATACTTATGCCACTCACAAATATGTAATATTCAATCATTTTCCTCGAAAATGCAGCATATGGACACTTGGTTGTTTAAAATTCTGCCCATTATTTCCCACTCTTGCATTTGGCATATAGAGACTTGATTGTTTTATCAATATTTTTCCCATTGGCTATTTCAGCATTTGCAGTCTACATTATTTCAATGAGCCCGGTGTGTGATTCCCTTTGGTCATATAGGTGCCCAGAGTCCGCCACTTAATTGGTGAAAAGGCCCCCTGCCATCATGGGACCCTGGGTAGACACCCAGAATGCCCTGATGGCAGATATATAACAGGGAGTGTCAAGAGTTTCAGGGCACCCGTGGGCAAACTATGTATAACTGAAAATGTTTTAAATTCAAAATAGAGAGCGTTAAAACACAAAATCAAGTCTTCTCAGATCAGAGTTCTATTGTGACTGCCCAAGATGGTCATATGGTGCTCAGACACTGGAAGTGACATTGGTGGTGGGGAAGTGACAATTTTCCAGTCTGCAAAGGGAGGAAAAGACTGAATGTTATTATACAGCACCATCTACTGGAACAGCGGAGAACTACCTTCACCAAAGCCCTGAAACTGTCTCCCATGTGCTTGCACGTGACAATATGTACAGTATATATTGTGACCAGTACATCCACTACCACAAGTCCATGGTTCAAAATAAGAGGTTTATTTATACAAATACTGTACCTCACAAAAGGCTTTGAAAGTCCCAAAAACACTTCTCCTTATTGTTTCATCTTTCTCTCCTTCCACTCCTCCACACAAGCTTTGTCCTTCTTCCACCTCACTCTAACTCACCTGGATGAGGTCAAGCAGCTTCTTTTATGTCGGACCCGGGAGTACTTCCAATGCCATAGCACTGAATAGTGGAAGCAGATTCAGACCCTAAAGATGACCTATGAAAGAGGAAGTTCTTCTCCCTGCAGCACCCTGTGGTGGCGCTCAAGGACCTAGACAGGGTTGTCCTTCAGGACTACAAATATTTTGGATCCCTGCAGGAATCCATACTGGGGCCATGACTGAGAAGCACTGCCTTCTATTGTACTAGAGAAGGAATTGCTCTTGACAGACAACCTCCTCCAGTCTATCCATTAATCTTCCACCCTGACTGGGATAACCAAGAAGAATAATGGCCAGGTGGCGCCTCCATATATTTGGTGTCCATCCATTATGGCATCCCATAGGAATTGCCCTTCATCCCAGTAAGAGTGCAAGTCCATCCTTTAGGGCACTTACAATATACACTACAGCCGCCCTGACCCGGACACACATGGGCAGGACACAGGTTCAAACTCAACACCCAGTTTATTTACAGTGTGCACAGATCACCAGCACCAACACACCAATGCTCAGTCCCTTCCTTACCGTCAGTCCATCCGCCTCAGGTTTTGTCATCTTCTTCCTCAGGGAACAGGGATTCACCAAAGTCCAGCTCCCGACTTGCTCTACAGAAATCTGTGGTGCCACAGCTGCCCAGGGCTGCCCCCTAGTGTCCTAGTGCCTAACCAATGCCCTCTGCACTGCTCCTTCCACTCTGTTGGTTTCCCGGCCAGGTAGTGGCTGTGGCCACCCGTTAACATATTTATATCAATCAATCAATCAACATTTATTTATATAGCACATATTCATACAAAAAATGTAGCTCAAAGTGCTTTACAAAATGAATAGAAAAATAGAAGACACAATAAAAGATAAACATAAGTCAGCATTAATTAACATAGAATAAGAGTAAGGTCCGATGGCCAGGGTGGACAGAAACAACAAAAAAAAAAAACTCCAAAGGCTGGAGAAAAAAATAAAATCTGTTGGGGTTCCAGACCACGAGATCGCCCAGTCCCCTCTGGGCAATCTACCTAACATAAATGAAACAGTCCTCTTTGTATTTAGGGTTTTCATGGAAGGACTTGATGATGATGGTCATGTAGACTTCTGGCTTTCAGTCCATTAATGTTGGTGCATCAGGATGCTTTGAGTAGGTTGGTGGTGGCGCAGGCCGCCACCACAAAGAAACCGGAAAAAGAAACAGAAGAGAGAGTTGGGGTCAGTATGGATTTTGGAGCCACTATGAATAGTTATTATGAAGAATTGAACATACAGAGTATCAGGATTAAGTTAAAGTGAAGTTATGAGAAGGCCATGTTACAGTAATGTGTTTTCAGCAGTGTTTTAAACTGCTCTACTGTATCAGCCTGGCGAATTCCTATTGGCAGGCTACTCCAGATTTTGGGTGCATAACAGCAGAAGGCCGCCTGCCCGCCTCACCACTTCTTTTAAGTTTAGCTTTTGGAAATCTAAGGAGACACTCATTTGAAGATCTAAGGTTACGATTTGGAATATAAGGTGTCAGGCATTCCGATATATAAGATGGAGCAGAATTTTAAAGTCAATCCTGAATGACACAGGTAACCAGTGTAGTGACATCAAAACTGGAGAGATCTGGGATTTTCTTTTCCCAGTTAGGATTCTAGCAGCTGCATTCTGCACTCGTTGTAATCAATTTATGTCTTTTTTGGTAGTCCTGAGAGGAGTGCGTTACAGTAATCTATTCGACTGAAAACAAAAGTGTGAATTAATTTCTCAGCATCTTTTAATGATATAAGAGGTCTAACTTTTGCTATGTTTCTTAAGTGAAAAAATGCTGTCCTAGTGTATATATATATATATATATATACATATATATATATATACTGCGGTGGGTTGGCACCCTGCCCAGGATTGGTTCCTGCCTTGTGCCCTGTGTTGGCTGGGATTGGCTCCAGCAGACCCCCGTGACCCTGTATTTGGATTCAGTGGGTTAGAAGCTGGATGGATGGATATATATATATATATTAGTGCTGGGCGGTATACCGGTTCATACCGAAAACCGTTTTTTATTTTTTTTATGATATGGATTTTTCTTATACCGCAACACCGGTTTAAATTGCCTAAACGACGTTCGGAACGTGGCGCAGCGGGAAACTGTTCAAGTGGGGGACCTTTTTCACTGCTACACCGCTAAACACAGCTTTATTGCACTAGGGCTCTTTTTCACTGCTACACCACCAAATAGTGAGCGGTAGCACCGCGTGGTGAAAATGGACAGAGAGCATTCCGAAACTGAACTAAGAGTAAAGTTGAACATGATGAACAGAAGAACTTTTGCCAAAAAAAAGGAGTCACGTCCGTTGCCTGGAGATAACTTTAGTTTTAAAAGGTCAGATGTGTAAATACTGTTTCTATACTACTGGATAATACTGCAAGCCATGTTGTATTTGTTTTATTTGTTTTCAATGCAGTGTAATGTACCTGGGTACTGTGTAATAGTGTGACGACATGTTGACTTTATTCTCGTAATTTGTCATTAAAGTAGACCATCGTAAACTAAACTTCATCGTAAAATTGAATTTACTAGATTTTCTCAAACCCCGTTCTAAGTTATATAGCACATTAAATGCTATTGATTCTTAAACTGACTTCTTCTTGCACTAAGAGGAGGCGCCGGCAGCGATCGCCGCACAGAACACATTCACTTCATGATCTTCCTGCTCTCTGAACATTTCGAATGCTAAGATAAATACTTAATACTCGTATAATTTTCATGGTGAAATGCATTAAAGTGTGCATTAATCATATGGGGGCACGGCAGCGTGCCTGCCTTGCATTTGCATGTTTTTCTAGCGGGTTTACTCAGCGTGCTTCAGTTTCCTTTCCAAGTCATGTAGGTTGTGTGGTTTTGTTGTGCTATATTGACTCTGCTAGTGTATGTTTCGCTTGTATTCATCCTGCGATGTGCTGGCGACTCGTTCAGCGATGGGCGCAACTCTGAATGGACGGCATAATTAAACATGTATAACGAAGATATTTTTAAAGTTCTGAACACTCCGTTTATAACTAGTTTTAATTTCACAAAGACGTTTGTCGTGTGGTGATTGGTTATGTGGTGAAAGAAAAAGGAAGGAAGGAAAAAGGAACTGGGGTTTTGGTACGTCAGATAGAAACAGCATGCATGCAATAAAGAGAGCCCGCTCAGAAGAACAAGCATTGAATTCTGTGTTTGTGTCTCCGACCAGCAGATCAGAAACCCAACATTTGCACAATATTTAAGTTAAACCTGTGCGATAGCTATTCATACATGCAGTTTTTTGGAGCCTCGTCACACCTGCCATAAAGTTCTCTACACTGAACATACACCTGTGGACCCCTTACTGCGAGGGAGCAGCACTACCGCCTCACTACCGTGCATGTGTAATACCTGCTTTAATGCATTTCATCATGAAAATGATATCAAGTATGTATCTTAGCATTCTAAATTTCAGAAAGCAGGAATATCATGAAGTGAATGGATTCTGTGTGGTGATTGCTGTCTTCTCTTAGTGCGGAGGAAGTCAGTTTAAGAAGCTGTGATGGACAGCCGGGTCCCATGCCCGGCCGGGATGCCTCTGCCGCATACGTCCTGGGGGAGCCATCATGGACATTGCAATACCTTCCCCGGGGCGCTTGGGGGCAGTCTCCCTGGCAGTGGATTCCTCCTCAATCTCCCCCGTGGCTCCATGGGACATGGAGTCCACCGCAGCAGCCCGGTTGGGAGATGGGGTGGCCGCTAGGGGGTGCTGCAGAGAACCAGCCACCACACTGGACGGTTTATCAGCCCCACCCGGAGGTGCAATTAAGACCAGCTGGTCAGGCACCTGGATCACTTCCAGGTGGGGTATAAAAGGGCCTGCCTCCCAGCAATCGAGGCCAGAATCGGGAGGAAGAGGACGAGGTGGCCTGGGAGGAGTGGTGGAGCAGGAAAGTGTTTGGTTGTGTTTGGGTTTTGTGCTTGGGACTGTGTTTGGGCTGTGTGGCACGGGGAAGACGTGTCACACGGCTGAAGAAACAAAATAAAAGATCCTTGAGTGTGAACACGTGCCTCTGCGTGGTCTGTGCCGGGTCAGGCGCTATATAGCGCCTTTATCACAAAGCGTAATGATTAACCACTGGGTTGGGGAACGTAACACAAAGCATTTAATGTGCTGCATTAGTTTATGACGGGGTAAATTAAGTAATTGATTAAACATTGATTTTAGGAAGAAATTTAGTTTACGACATTCTACTTTAATTATGAAGTAAACTATGAGAATAAAGTGGAAATGTTGACTTTAATCTCAACATAAACGGCGAGAATAAAGTGGAAATGTTGACTTTAATCTCAACATAAACGGCGAGAATAAAGTGGAAATGTTGACTTTGTTCTCGGCATATAGTTTGTTTGTTTTTTTTTTTCCCAGTATAGCTTAGCTTGAAGCAAGGTCCATATTAATGCAGTTTGCCTAAATGATGGTTCAGTTGGTAAAGATGTTGTTTTATTTTATTTTAATTTGGTGAATGCACCTGGGCTTGAAGTCTTGAAGTAATAGTGCAACTATCAGTAATAATACTATTATTTATTTTATTGTTATTATTTATTCATTTAAATATTAGGCAGTTTAATGATGATAAAGTTGTTTAAAAAGTCACTTTAACGTGTCAGTGGACAGAGATTGTTAACATTAACAGAAAGTGTAGTTGGTTTACAAAAAGTATTTACTATTTATTCCTTTTCTAAGACATATTCGGTGCAATACAATTTTTGACAAGCACTTCTGGATATTTTACTAAGTCTAAATGCCTCTTTGTATGGTTGAAAATATGTTGTCAAAATTAGAGTTTGTTTTTGCAAAATTTGTTCAATAAAAAGGTTCCATATTTTGACTGCATTTGTCATGTAATGTGATACCTTCTCTCCATTAGTGCCACACCCTTGAAAACTATCACTTTATGGGGCAATGCAAAACTGTATTAATACTTACTTAAAATTTTTTTTTTTTTTTTTGTACAATACTCTTGACAGTGAAATAGGTTATTCTTAGCCAGTAATTGCAGTGAAAAATGTGGTTAACATCCACTCATGCGTGGGGAAAAAAATACCGTCAAATACCGTGAAACCGGGATAATTTAGAAAAATATATATAGTAACCACAAGGGGGCGCCAGAAAGTCCCAAACCACAGACACAGTAACACAGCAGACATTGTATGAATAAAACAATGAATATTGATTCTACTAAAGCACCTTTTCACAATCTTTACAGCAGTTATCAGCTACAATACACAAAGAATGATAGACCCTTGGAATAAGCTACCAAATAGTGTGGTAGACAGTAAGACATTAGAGACTTTCAAAAGTCAACTTGATGTTTTCTTGGAAGAAATAAGTGGACAGCACTGGCAAGCTTTGTTGGGCTGAATGGCCTGTTCTCGTCTAGAGTGTTCTAATGTTCTAAAGTACAACAATACCCAATAAATACGCTACGGTATATAAATCAATTCTTCCTCCTTCTCCTCCAGTTGAGTGCTGCTTTCCGTTCTCCCAGCTCTGACTTAATTGAAGTGAGGCTTAACTTCCTAGGTTTTATGTCGGACCAAGGAAGACACAAAAAAAAAGAAACAATTAAGAGGTCTGAGTCTTAACAGGCAAGTCAATTACAATTAAAAAGCAGTAGCTGGTTATTAATTGAGAAAGTGGCTGGAACAAAAACCTGCAGCCACTGCGGCCCTCAAGTATCCACAAAATATGGAGAACATCAGAGGACAGAAGACCCCACATAGAAAGTGCATAATAACTAAATAGAGTAAAAACTAACAGATATTACATAATAAGACAAATAAAAATTAAACAAATCAATATTATAAAAAATAATGATAACAAAAAAAAAATAAATAAATAATGAAAAAAACACAAAATAAAAAAGAAACACTTTAAACAGAATCCAGGAGAGGAACCCTGTCTTCACCTTAACACAAGAAGGTTCGTCCATCTTTGTTACCACTCTCTTTTCTTAAAGAATCCCAGTCTGTTCAAAACTTCAGTGTTGGATGATTAAAGGAAGAGTTTTGAAGAGTATTTATTTGCTCTTTCTCTCTTTTTTTATAGCTCTCAAACACCAGTCAGAGCGTCGTCTCATCTGTACCAGGAGAAAACCTTCAGCAGCAGCTACAGTGAAAAACGTGTGCGCCTTCTGAGCAGAAATTCGGGAGTCTTTATTACAGTCTCTCTGGTCCTGCACTCATGTCTATCTTATTAAAACAAACACCTTTCTTTGGCTCAGCGTCCACTGTGTGCATTTCCACTCCACCAATGAACCTTATCGCGTGACCACAGCGCCTTTCCATTCAGACCAGCTTTGTATACTTATGTACAAATATATTGAAATCAAAAATAAATAAAATTACAATTAGAAAAGAAAATATTATCAAAAATAAGAATGCACCACAACTATTATGATATGCATTATAATTTACAAAATATATTTTACCAATTCAAACATCAGATTTACATATATATACAGTGGTGTGAAAAACTATTTGCCCCCTTCCCGATTTCTTATTCTTTTGCATGTTTGTCACACAAAATGTTTCTGATCATCAAACACATTTAACCATTAGTCAAATATAACACAAGTAAACACAAAATGCAGTTTTTAAATGATGGTTTTTATTATTTAGGGAGAAAATAAATCCAAACCTACATGGCCCTGTGTGAAAAAGTAATTGCCCCCTGAACCTAATAACTGGTTGGGCCACCCTTAGCAGCAATAATTACAATCAAGCGTTTGCGATAACTTGCAATGAGTCTTTTACAGCGCTCTGGAGGAATTTTGGCCCACTCATCTTTGCAGAATTGTTGTAATTCAGCTTTATTTGAGGATTTTCTAGCATGAACTGCCTTTTTAAGGTCATGCCATAGCATCTCAATTGGATTCAGGTCAGGACTTTGACTAGGCCACTCCAAAGTCTTCATTTTGTTTTTCTTCAGCCATTCAGAGGTGGATTTGCTGGTGTGTTTTGGGTCATTGTCCTGTTGCAGCACCCAAGATCGCTTCAGCTTGAGTTGACGAACAGATGGCCGGACATTCTCCTTCAGGATTTTTTGGTAGACAGTAGAATTCATGGTTCCATCTATCACAGCAAGCCTTCCAGGTCCTGAAGCAGCAAAACAACCCCAGACCATCACACTACCACCACCATATTTTACTGTTGGTATGATGTTCTTTTTCTGAAATGCTGTGTTCCTTTTACGCCAGATGTAACGGGACATTTGCCTCCAAAAAGTTCAACTTTTGTCTCATCAGTCCACAAGGTATTTTCCCAAAAGTCTTGGCAATCATTGAGATGTTTCTTAGCCAAATTGAGACGAGCCCTAATGTTCTTTTTGCTTAACAGTGGTTTGCGTCTTGGAAATCTGCCATGCAGGCCGTTTTTGCAGGCCAGTCTCTTTCTTATGGTGGAGTTGTGAACACTGACCTGAATTGAGGCAAGTGAGGCCTGCAGTTCTTTAGACGTTGTCCTGGGGTCTTTTGTGACCTCTCGGATGAGTCGCTCTCGCTCTTGGGGTCATTTTGGTCGGCCTGCCGGCCACTCCTGGGAAGGTTCACCACTGTTCCATGTTTTTGCCATTTGTGGATAATGGCTCTCACTGTGGTTCGCTGGAGTCCCAAAGCTTTAGAAATGGCTTTATAACCTTTACCAGACTGATAGATCTCAATTACTTCTGTTCTTATTTGTTCCTGAATTTCTTTGGATCTTGGCATGATGTCTAGCTTTTGAGGTGCTTTTGGTCTACTTCCCTGTGTCAGGCAGCTCCTATTGAAGTGATTTCTTGATTGAAAAGGCGTGGCAGTAATCAGGAAATTGAACTCAGGTGTGATACACCACAGGTAGGTGATTTTTGAACAAGGGGGCAATTACTTTTTCACACAGGGCCATGTAGGTTTGGATTTTTTCTCCCTAAATAATAAAACCATCATTTAAAAACTGCATTTTGTGTTTACTTGTGTTATATTTGACTAATGGTTAAATGTGTTTGATGATCAGAAACATTTTGTGTGACAAACATGCAAAAGAATAAGAAATCAGGAAGGGGGCAAATAGTTTTTCACACCACTGTATATATATTGTGTAAAGCCAGCCCCCGGACACAGACAGAGAGACACCAGAATGTCCAAACGCACGCTCCTTTACTACTTTAAGCACCACAATGCCTTGTCACCAACAGTCTTGTCTCTTTCTTTCTTTCTTTCTTTCTTTCTTTCTTTCTTTCTTTCTCCTTCTCTTTGATCTCCACTCCCCACCTCACCAGCTCCGTCTCCTTCCTCCCAACTCCGGCTCGTCTACTGGAGGGAGGCGGCCCCTTTTATAATGACCCAGATGGGCTCCAGGTGCTCCGTCTGACGATACTTCCTGCTGTGGCAGAAGTGTCACGAGAGCTCCAGAAGCACTCCAGGTGCCCCTGGGATCTCTTCTGGCAGCACTTCCTGGTGTGGTGGAAGTGCTGCCATCCAGGGTGGTGGCCATGTCCTCCCATAGGGATGAGCTTCCCAGCTCCGTTCCAGTGGCCCCCAAGCACACCCGGGCGGCTGCCCTGTCGTGGCTCAGGGGAGGTATCGTCCCTCTTGTGCACCGTCCAGGTGTCCCGGCTGTGTAGGGTCCCCAGGCATCTGGCACAATATACACACCCATATTTTGTGACAGCTACACGTGGTGCTGCTTCACTCTATGGAGATCAGGGTTCCTGTTCCAGGTCCTCCCTCATGAAGTTTGTATGTTTTCACTCCATGTCTGCTTGAGGTTCCCTCTCAGAGTCCAAACACATACAGGTTAGGTCAGCGTTTCTCAACCTTTACGTATTTGCGACCCGAGTTTTCATAACAGTTTTAATCGCTCCTCGTAACGTTTTTTTGAAAGGAGCCCACTAATACCAATTTGTTCCTTTTTAATTAATGATATATCATAGATGCATATTTTATTACACCTACTTAACTTTTATAGACATTTATCTAACTCTATATTTATTTTTCTAGAATCACAATGTAGTTTAAGTTAATTTGTTTTGGTTTCAATAGATGTGTTAATCATCATTTTGATTCTTGTTTTCTTTTTTTCACTTCTTCACGCCCCCCTTTTGTTACTTCGTGCCCCCCAGGAGGGCCCACCCCACAGTTTGAGAACCACTGGGTTAGGTGGATTGCTGAAGCTACAATGTCCCCTGATGTGTGTGTGTGTGTGTGTGTTCACCCTGCGATGGACTGGCACCCTGTCCAGGTGATCATCTGTGCCTTGGGCCCTATACTTGCTGGGATAGACCCCTTCTGCCCTGCTCAGAATGAAGGAGATTTAGATAATGGATGGCTGGATGGAAGAATTGAACTTATTCAGAGTTGAATTATGTCTTAACCTCCTTGGGACTCTACTCTCTTGGGGCACTACATTGTACTGTAAGGGCAATTTACAACAAATAACCCTAATTTTTGTATGTAAAAGTCTACCAGATAAATGCTCCTTTCACGAGTCAAATAAAAACATCACGCAATGTATAAATCGGCTCAAGTGGCTCAAAGCTCCCATAGGCTCCTCTTCTCTCAGCCGTCACCACAGCCTCGTGCCCATCAAACCTGAGATTTCCTCATTTGTCGCCTTTGTTTCACATGTCTAGGTCTGTGATATTTTTGCATAAATCGTTTGGATCAGAATCTGGCAGGACAAGCCAGTGAAGACCCTCAGAGGACACAACATGTGCACTGTAGGAAAGAAAAAGAAAAACAGCTACATTTATGGTAAAATCCCTGGCAGCTGTGGTTAGCAGAATTTTACCACAAAACTGGTGACAGTATTTTTAGGTCTATGGTTTAACTTTTTAACGCTGTATATTATCCAGTAAATAACTGTTGTTTGTTTGCAGCAACTACACGTGAAGGTTGTACTGTAAACTGAAATGCACAGTAAGCAATTGGCCAATCATTAAACCATCACAAATGTGTCAAAAGCACAGACCAGCAGACAGTCTGCATCAGGAAAATGACAGCAACCAATAACAAGCATGTAATGCCAAGTCATTTATTAGGTGAAAAGAATTCAATGTTTAATGAAGTAATGGGCTCTTGTCTGGTGGAGAAGGCAAGTTTGCTTTTGTGATGTATGATTAGGGTTGCCAGACGTCCCTTATATACGGGACATGTCCCATATTTCATCATTTTGTCCCTTGTCCCGTACACCCAAATGTTTAATCCTGTATTTAGTTTATTTTCAAATTTCGTAATAAAAATGTATTTTTACTACCTTCTTACGGTGCTTAGTTGTAACGTTATGAGTAATTCTGCTTTCTTTTCTCAGGTTCTCTTGATGAAAATAACCCAAATGTAACGAGGAAACGAGTGTTTGCTGCCCGTTTGCAGCTTGTTCAGTTGCTGTGGTTGGCTGAGGATGGCGACACTCTTACTCTTTTGCTCTCCAGCTGCGCTGCTGTGCAGTTCTGCTTGTATTAAATAATAATAATAATAATAATATTTCTCTGTTGTCTGTATTAAATAAATATTTTCAAATGATTTCACTTTTACAGAATTTTTTTTTTAGCTTGTATTAAATAATTCATTCATCCATTAATCCAACCCGCTGTGTCCTAACACAGGGTCACGAGGGTCTGCTGGAGCCAATCCCATCCAGCACAGGGCACAAGGCAGGAAACAAACCCCAGGCAGGGTGCCAGCCCACCACAGGGCACACACACACCAAACACAGTTTAGAATCACCAATGCACCCAACCTGCATGTCTTTGGACTGTGGGAGGAAACCCACGCAGACACGGGGAGAACAAGCAAACTCCACGCAGGGAGGACCCGGGAAGCGAACCTAATTGCGAGGCAGCAGTGCTACCCACTGCGCCACCATGCCACCTCCTATGAAATCATTTTCAAATGATTTTACTTTTGTTTTCCTCATAACGCATTAAAGTCCTTGCTTTATATTTCTAACTTATGTCTCTACTTTTATATAATAGACTGGCCTGGGTGTGTAGGGGGCATGTATACATTTATATATATAGTAATATAGATTTCTAATTTTCTAATCTGGCAAACTGATGTGCTACGGGTTTGCCATTTTATTAAAAACAGCCCACCATAGAATCAACTTCCATACCCTCAACAAAACTTTCAGCACTCGGGTGTGGGTTTTGGATGAATTTGCTAACTCAGTTTAAGTTTTTTCTCCAACTGTGTAAAGTCGTGCAGATCAAGAGGGACACTAAGGTAAAAGGGGGCGTTTCCTTATGCTAATATCACAACTGTATGCAAATTTAGATCGCAACACCAAGAAAGAAAATGTTGAAGTTCTGAAAAATTGCATCCTACTCTCTATGACAACCACATATTTTACCTCAAGTACACGTAAATTAAAAGAAATATCTAAGAAACAGCTACATAACGCCAGTACGTGTGATCATTTGAGGTCATTTAATGGAAGGTAACTGTTTAAATATTCTTGGTTACCACGTGACGTTGGATTAGCGCAAACCGCACATGGGGGTCAACAAACGGC
This sequence comes from Polypterus senegalus, assembly GCF_016835505.1. Classification (NCBI taxonomy): domain Eukaryota; kingdom Metazoa; phylum Chordata; class Cladistia; order Polypteriformes; family Polypteridae; genus Polypterus; species Polypterus senegalus. The sequence continues at coordinate 143,504,983 of NC_053167.1, read as the reverse complement.
ACCTGTTCTTTGAACATCTTGCTGCAGTAAAATGGACGGTGTAATATAATTTCCTTTCTGAAGGAATTATGTAGTTTTTGGTGCCGTGGCTACCATTTTTTCACAAAAACTGAACATGTTTTAAACGTTAAAATGTCAAAAATGTTATATCGGTCTGCATGTTTTATTTTCAGTGCTTTTGTGTTCATGAAACTTTGCCGTTTTACATTTTACACTTGATTCCCTTGCTGTTGAACAGTTTTACATTGTAAAAATAATAACAATAATATTTAATAAGAAAATAATAAAAAACAACTTTTTACAGTGATACAGTCTGAAAAGATACCTGAACTGCATAAACCAATACCTAAAAAAAACTAATTTGTGAGAAACCAAAATAATAAATGAATAATATATTGCATTGTATGCCTGCTGTTAGGTTAAACGCCGTGCGCAATTAAAAAAAGGGACTGCTCCTGCCTTGTGTCCGATGCTGACTGGGATGGGCTCCAGCTGCCCTGCTCTGGACAAGCCGATGGACGGATGGTCAACACCCGTCGCCACAGGTGTCACTAAGCGGACATAGAAACTCCTGAATAAGCTGCTCAAGGGAGAGTGACGTCATCTGCCCGCCCTTAAACCGACGGGCGGGGTTTTCTTTTATTTTCCATAATTTTCAGACACCCACCTAATCCACATACGGGGAATGTGCAGGCGCAAACTGAGCAGATCTGAAAAGTTTCTACTTGTTAACTAAAGTCTTAAACCGTGGAAAATCCCAAAATGGAAATGGACAAGGGGCTGCGACAGTGGCTGCCAGTCGGGACACACCATTAAGGAAAGATCTAATCTGCGCTCCTGAAGAAACTGCAGGGGGAAATTCCTGAAGGGGACTGCCCCGGAAATTTCACAACAAGAGTTTCACTTTCACTTGGAGTAACTTTTTTTGTTCTGGAAAAATTTGTTCAAAGCGCTTCGAGTTTCGAACGGATACGAAACGTATCGGAACCGAGCCCTGAAGAAACACTTGGATCGGGTGAACAGCTGGCCGGCGCGGTGACATATTCGAGGTAAGCCGAAAGGTCTAAGCAACGGAAACAGTCGATGAAGACCGAGGAACCCGGCGTGGCCACCAATGCGGAAAAAGCAAACATCCAGTCAGACATGCACGCGATTTTCAGTTTGTAGAGGAATTTACTTTTTAGATACTTAAAATACATTTGAGTGTAATCGGAAACTGTGTGGCAGTGCGTGTATGCGGATGACTTTAACAATCGATGTACTGTATGTAGTGACAGACTCGATAATCGGGTGATATTAATAGCACTATAGCGCCCTTACATGCACAGGTTTGGTGGACTGGCGATGCCCCTGTGGCCCCTGGTGTGTGTGTGTGTGTGTGTGTGTGTGTGTGTGTGTGTGTGTGTGTGTGCGTTCATCCTGCGACGAGTTGGCGTCCTGTTCCTGCCTTGAACCTGATGAGCTTCCCTGCTTTGGATAAGTGGGTTTAATAAATTGAAAGTTGAAGAAGTTCTACTTTGTATGTACTTCCTAAAAGAGATGTTTTCATTTATGAAACATTGTGTTACAGTGGCCCGTGTGTGACGTGTGACTGACGCTTGCTGACTGTACAGATAGATCGAGCTTTCTTTGTCCCCAGGCTGCACATTCTGGCATAAGACTCGGACAAGCTCGCGTTACCTTAAATCACTGCTTGATAATCATGCATCTTTAAAATACTCTAGCAGTCGATGTAGTGACAAAATGTATAATCGGGTGATATTAATAACATTGCAGCGCCCTGGCATGCAGATAACAGTAAATGTTTTAGGGGTCTCTGCCTATCGGTCAGTGCGCGATACTGCGCGGTGCATGGGAGATTCGAATCAACCCTACGCTTTTTCTTTGTCTTCGCTTTTACTTTTCGATCTTGCAGATATTTTCATTTTTATCTAAACAAATGTTCTTCTTTGCCCAGGGCACCTTTAGGAGCGGTTATGCGACGTGTAAAAGAGGAAGAGAACTGAGTACAAAATATTCAACTTAGAGTGGCCTCTCAAGCTGAATTTGAAGCAGTAAAGTAATCCATCATTTATTTTATGCTTCCCAGTTTGTTTTAAGGACAGGCGACCTGTAGTGACAGTTGCTTGGACGGCGTGATTTAATATTCATATTTGTTGATCATTAAAATATTTACTTTAGCTGTGGCTTTTAAATAATAATAATAATAATAATAATAATAATAATAATAATAATGAAACAACTTTTCATTGGAAATACACTGAAGTAACATTGTGCATCCTTTGGAGGGCCATGCCCCCGCTCCCCCTTAAACTCCGCCCATATGTAAATGACGACGTCCCCGTGCCTGTCTGCAAGCAGAACAGTTACAGGTGAGAACTTAGACTAGAAAAGCAGAAACACAATTCGTCATCGGAAGTCTCGCCTTTCTGTTCCTCTTTAGTGTTAAATTTAGTGGCCAATCAGTTGCTTTTCGCTCGCGCACGCTAGTTGTTACTTTTTAAAGCATGAAATCGTCAGCCTTTGGACTTCAGCTCACTCTGTCCATATGTGTCAGAAATGAGTGACTCGTTGAAGGTCCGCCTTTAAAAACACGGAATCTGAATCGCGGTAAAGTTCTTTTCATTCTCATTAGGCGTCGTAAAATACGTGGGTGTTGAAAACACCGGACACACAGAAACCACTGAAAACAATCCGTCCCCGGGGTTGATTCTTTGTCCGGTCTACCGTAATCATCAAAAGGGCTGGTGTGTTCTGAACGCCAGATCCGCACCCGTCGTTCCTATGAGGGGCCTTGGCCTGTTTGGCCCCTCATACCAGCCATTCCTGTCTCGTCAGTTGATTTCTGTTTTCGTCACTCCACCTTTTTCCTCATGTTGTTATTTTCTTCCCGGAGGAAATCAGGGGCCTTTCAAGGATCTGACTGACTTGCGGGAGCTTCGCAGTATTTAAACGCGGAGAAAAGCGCAAATGTGGAGAGCTGCGAGGGGAAACCCAAAGCACCTTTAGAAAAATGGCCTTATTTATTTATCTCCCCAGACAGCCTTGGGGAATGCTGTTGAGCGAACGTGACACGGATGGCTCCGGAAAGATATTTGAGAATCGTGATCCCACCGGTGGGACACCGCTGGTTCTCTCAGCCCCTACAGTCTACTTAGTCTGCACTTCTAATGTAGTAATGCAGGAATTGATGGTGAAGAAGCCTTGGCTACCCACGCACAGCTGGCGAGCAGGTGTACATCGGTAGAGGGAGTGTCAGCCTTCTTCGCCCGTTTATAGTCGGGCACAGGCAGCTGCAGACGCCAGGGGGCGGGGGTTCAGAAGGTGCACTCGCTAGTTTGTTCAAGCAGTAAACGTGTGACGCCACGCTGTAGCAGAATCCGCCCCAACATTTTTCGATCTCGCAGATGTTTCCTTTTTTTCCTGCCGAAGCGTTCATTTTTGTCCAGGGTCTGCGCCATTTAATCTCTGTGTGCTTTTGATCGTACAGATGTGGGTACAATAAATCATTTGACACAACTGTGAATGAGTCCGCGGGTTCTTGTCATGTGCATGCGCAGTCGATACACAAAACGCGCGCACACACAAGAGGACCACGCGGTTCACAAAATTCTGGATGCGCGCGGGTGCGGCTGCGTGGTTTGTGTCTGCGGGTTTGGCTCGTGCTGATCGGTGACATTTTGGTTAAAACGGTGGCGGGGAAGTACCTAGGGAAAACTTTACTTTCACTTTCAGTCCCAAAAAACTAGCGAAGTAACAGCAAACACTCCCTAAAACTTGGTGTTATCTGGGTGGATCTACTATGAAACTAACGAAGCTTAAGCTTCAGGACCCTAGTCCTGGAGAGGCCCCAGAAACGACTCTAACATTTTGGGGTGTCTACTGTATGAGTAGGGGTTCCTACAAAAAAAAAACAAAAAAAAAAAACTTTGAGATGTATTGTTTCATTTTTTTTTTCTAATTTTAGTGCTCTGTAGTGGATCAGCCCCATTGAAGAAGATAACAGTGGTTACCCAGACCTGGTTGCTGGTTGTGAAGGGGGCCACCATAACAGTTATAGAGGTCCACACAGGGCCGGCACCACCATTAAGGCGAATTAGGCATTCTCCTAGGGCACAGATTATAACCCAGCTACATGGGTTAGCTACTGGGCAGTTGGTTGGTTCACTTATAAACTTCACCTATATGCCAGCGTTTCTCAACCTTTAAGTATTTGCGACCCGAGTTTTCGTAACAGTTTTAATCGCGCCCCCCTAACATTTCTTTGAAATGTAAATGCATATTTTATTATACCTACTTAACTTTTATCGACATTTATCTAACTCAATATTTATTGTTCTAGTATCAGAATGTAGTTTAAGTTCATTTGTTTTGGTTTCAACAGATGTTTTTTTCATATTTTTGATTCCTGTTTTCTTTTTTTCACATCTTCACCCCAGGGCGGCCCGCCCCACAAGTTGAGAACCACTGCTATAGGGCACAAAATAACTTACACTGCCATGGGGTCCACCCCTGGGGATTACATAATCAGTAGGACTCTCTCCATTTTCCTATCCACATGGTTGTGTTGTGGGGCTACTGGAGCCTAGTCTAGCAATCATCACGTGCACGGCAGGAACAATACCTGGACAAGGTGCCAGTCTTCTTAACAACACCAGTTCACCTGACCTGCATGTCTTTGGACTTTGTGAGGAAACCAGAGAATTGACACGGAGAGGGCATGTGAACTCCATGCAGGGGGTACCCGGGACTTTATCCTGTTCCTCCTTACTGCAAGGCAGCAGCACCATCCCTTCACCACTGTGCCACCCCACCAGATTCTTTATTTGATTATATTGCATTGTCCTATTAATAAACTTCATCCAACATTTCCCTTCCTTAACAGACTACTACATTTTCAACTCAATGTGTTTAGAAAAATGAATGTTGGATTAACGTGCTGCATGCCGAATATCCACAGCTGTTGTAACTGTGATATGAGGTGCCAAATAGGCCATAAATCATTGAGTTTTATGTGCAATTTATTGGTTAGCATGATTCCACAGTTGGTTTATAGTATTAATAATAATAATAATAATACATCCTTCATGCGATATGCTGAAAAGTTCTCGCCCAACATCAGCATTTCTGTTCTACAAAGACAAGTGGTGATATGCACAGCGTCCACCAGCAGTAAAGTCCTTGGTGAAGTTAGCAGTAATTAATACCTGATATTTTGCTTTGACACGACCCTGACGGGACACCCTAACCCTGACTACACCTAAATTCTGGAATTTATCGCCACCGCTTTTAGTGGTCAGTGTCGTTATCTGACATTCTGATGAGGTGCAAGCTAATTAGTCAAAAGTGCTCAAAAATCCTTTCATCCAAATCTGAGTGGTTGGTACAAATTGCTTTTTGCTTCTTTATGTCACCCAGATTTCCCACAGTGCCTTTGTCATCTGAAAAAAAAAACGAATTTATAGAAATGAAAGGCCTAGGAAGTCTAAATGAATAAGTGTAGGGAGTCAGTTTTTGTAATTCTTTTAAACTGTGTGTGTGTTCAGGGCGGAAGGTCGAGTGGATGCGCCTTTTACTGGTGACTGTTTCTGTTCTTCAAACAGGTCAGTAAAAGATTCACACGGGGTGCAAAAATGAAGCAATAAAAACCGGTGACAATGAGTGCCAGATACGCGCACATTTATCTCTTTGAAAAGGCCGCTGCCTCCCTTGACTTTAATTTAATGTATTTTACAGTATAATCGAACACAGAGTTTCTCAGCCATTGGGTTGTATGCTGCCGCCGCCGGTGGGTTATTGTTATATTTCTATGGTGGGTCTTGGCGAGTTGTGAAGTGGCTTGCGGTGGGTCACAAGTTAGTTGCACAGTTGTTCCTTCTTCATGCCCCTCCTGCAATGACATTTGTGTGTGCGACCTCGATTGACCTTGGAGGTCCACCCCAGTGCTCTGATGATCATGTTCAATTCCTCAAGGGGGTTCCCCCCACTCTGCTCTGATATTGTGTTTGATTCACCAAGGGCTTCCCTTACTCTCCATTGTAACAACCATGCTAGATTTACCCTGGGGCACCTCCATCCGCTCTGACGATCATGATCGATTTACCAAGGGGGTCTCCTACCTCCCACTTTGACGACGGTGCTCAGTTCATCAAGGTGGCCTGTACTCCACGCTATAACAATCCTGCTCGAAGGGGGTCCCCTACTCCCAGCTTTGACCATCATGTTCAGTTTACCTTGGAACTCCCCCATCTGCTCTGACAATCGACTCGGTGATTCACTAAGGTGTCAGGCTTTGATGATCGCAATGAATTTGACTAAATAGAAATGGAAAAAAGTGGGTCACAAAGGTTGGATAACAAAGGTCTAACATTTATTTTAACTATTTCATTGTGTCTGCAGGGTTGGTGCCCTTCTTGAAGGGGCAGAAAGAACAAAATGTGCCACCACATTTAGTGCTGAACTTGTTGCCGCTGTGTTGTCACTTGTGTTCTGAGATTTTGCAGGTTAAGAAAGACAGAAGTACCGAGGTGATGCTTGTTCAGTTTCTGCAGTACAATTTTTTAATGGTCTAAAATTTTCTTCCTTTTTTTGGTCAACTGTGTGACAAAAGGGGATTTAATTTCTAGTCAAACTGGTCAAAATGCCAGGCTGTGGCAACCACCAATGTGGCCTGAATTCTTTATCAAGGCACTTTATTTTACTGAATTTGCTCTCAAGTTCAGTCCTTACATGGTTGCCCCCTTTGTTGGAGGTTTCTGACCCTCGTTTTCTACGTCTCTACATCTGACTTTCAGAACTCCATGTCTCGTCCTTCATTTTTCAGTCGGACAAAGCCACACCCGAGGTGATTCCCACCACACACACCCTGTGATGAAGCAAGACATTTTACTGCTAGGCATTCATTAACTTTGTGTGGAGTCCTGGCTGGCCAAACTGCAGCGGATGTCACAGAACAAACAAGACAGGAAAGTGGCTGACTTTGAAGCCCACGGGTGGAGATGGAGATTATCGCTTTCTTCTGGCATGTTGCCTCCAGTTTTTCCTTTTTCTAAGGCAAAAGCTTCAAACCAAAATACCAGAAATCAGTGGCACACATCAAAGCTCTCACTTCCCATTTCTTTTTCCCCAGGCTTGCATGAATCCTACACCAACTTCTGACCAATTTGTAACAACAGAAAAGCGTGAGGGCAACGGTCAGCAGGAAAGTGACTGGCTTTTGAACTCCCTTGTGCTGATGGCGTTGTGCTGAGCCTCGGGTCAAATAGGTCAACTGACTGCACCGGTAATGGACTGGCCCTCGCTGTACATTTACACGTTACATTTTTTTGCTTAGCAGACACTCTTTCCAACGCAACTTACAAAGAGGTCAGCATAATGAAGTAATATCAGCCTGAGGGACTGTTTGGGAATAAGTGTGACAGGACAGGGTTATAAATTGATTATCACAAGTACAATACAATACAGTTTATTTTTGTATAGCCCAAAATCACACAAGAAGTGCCCCAATGGGCTTTAACAGGCCCTGCCTCTTGACAGCCCCAGCCTCGACTCTCGAAGACAAGAAAAACTCCCAAAAAACCTTGTAGGGAAAAAATGGAAGAAACCTTAGGAAAGGCAGTTCAGAGAGAGACCCCTTACCAGGTAGGTTGGGCGTGCAGTGGGTGTCAAAAAGAAAAAGGGGGTTAATACAACACAATACACAGAACATAACACAAGTAATCTTTAATACAATATAATAGTGCAATAGAAATATTACAAGCACAGAGCAGAATTTAACAGGAGAGGATACCACATGATACAATTTGGATATTTTTAGAGTCCTGGAGACCTCAGCCATCAAGCTGCCTCCCCCAATGGCCACTCCACAGCTGAAACAGCGCTGGGCCAGCCAATCCGATGAAAGGACCCCTCTTTCCCATAATTCCTGCGATCCTCCATCAGGGATGACTTTACCTTTAGCAGGCAAACCAACTTGGCAGGTGGGCCGTGGCGCCGAGTGCCACATTTGAGTACTGAGAAGAGAAACAGAATAGGTGAGGGTCAGTAACACATTATAACTACCATGTTACGTCTGTTCTAGTGCTAATGACTGACAACAGAGATGCAGTCTGTACAGTTAATCAGCAGCTCTAGTCAGGGTGTGCTAAACTGAAGTAGTGAGTCTTAAAAGCTGAGACCGAAGGGGCATCTCTTAAAGTAGCAGGCAGACCACTCCACAGTTTAGGGGCCCTGTAACTAAAAGCTCGACCTCCCACTGTTATTTTATTAATCCTTTTAATCATAAGCAGTCCGGCATCTTGAGATCTTAATGTGCGCTCAGGTTTGTAAGTCATGATAAGTTCAGACAAGTAAGCCGGACCTCGGCCATTTAATGCTTTATATGTTAAAAGGAGGATTTTGAAATCTGCCCTAAACTTAACTGGGAGCCAGTGTAAAGATTTAAGAACTGGAGTTATGTCTTCATATTTTCTTGTTCTTGTAACAATTCTTGCAGCAGCATTTTGGATTAACTGGAGGCTGAATAAAGAACAGTTTGAACAGCCAGTAAACACCACAGTGCAGTTGTCAGTCCTACTAGAGATAAATATATGAATTAATTTCTCAGAATCCTGTTTATTTAGAAAGCTCCTTAATTTTCCCAACATTTTTAAGACGGAAGAAACATGATTTAGACAACTTTCTAATGTGCACTTTAAATGACCTGCTAGAGTTAAAGAAAACTCTGAGATTGCGGGCTGATTTAGTAAAATTAATTGGGATTCCAACTGAGTTAAATGATGACAAGATATTATTGTGATCAGCGTCATTCTCTCCAACAATTAACATCTCTGTTTTAGTTGTGTTTAAAGACAAGTAGTTCTCATCCATCCACTCCTTTAATTCATTAACATAACTAATTAAAGACAACATCTGAGAAACTTCATTTAATCTAAAAGAAAAGTATAACTGAGTGTCATCTGCATACGAGTGAAAATTAACATGATGTTTCCTAATGAGAGATCCCAGTGGAAGCATGTAAAGTGAAAACAGTAAAGGTCTGAGTACTGAGCCCTGCGGGACACCATATTGAACTTCTGTGTGTAATGATGGAGTCCTGTCTGCACATTTCTGTACATATTGGAATCGATTTGATAAATTAAGTGCCTATAAGCCCAACATCGTTTTCTAGCCTGTGCAGTAAAATCGAATGGTCAATGGTGTCAAACGCTGCACTTAAGTCTAACAACATCATTACAGTGGAGTTTCCTTCATCAGAGGATATCAGAATGTCATTTACAACCCGTGTTAGTGCCGTTTCTGTAATATGACCAGTGCGAAAACCAGACTGAAATTTCTCAAATAAATTGTAATGCGTAAGGTGTGACTGAAGCTGATTGGCGACTACAAGTGAAGAGTTCAGAACAAAATGCCAGCTAGATACACTTCTTCAGTTATAAGAATCTATCGAGGCCATTGCCAGTTAGATTGAAATTCACCAAACACTTCCTTTAACACATTGAGAGAGTCAGCATTTTGGGTTGAGGATGGCAATTCATTCCACCAGCAAGGACATAGACATGAAAAAGGTCTGGACTGAGATTTGACACCACATAAAGGGGGCATCTCCAGATGCTGTTGATCAGCAGACCTGAGAGGGTGAGAAGAAGGATAAGTCCTTACAGGTGACTACTCTGTATACAAGCTTCAAAGACTTGAACTAAATATGTGCCACCACTGGAAGTTAATGTAGTGACTTGAAGAGAGGAGTGACATATGCCCATCTCAGGTGGCTGAACACAATTAGTGCCACTGTATTTTGAATCATCTACAGTACAGTGGCTTGGTGACACAAGCTTGCCCGCACAGAGTTGCAGTAGTCCAGACACGACAAGACCAACATCTGAGCCACAGGTGGTGCTGCATACTTCCTCAAATACGGTTTGCTCTTGCAGATATTATACTGAGAGGAATCTGCAAGACTCCAAGACCATGGCAACATGGTTAGTAAAGGACAGCTGGTCACCAGTTAATACCCTACGGTTGCATGCAGACTTTTTCGGTGTTAGCAATAATGAGCCAAGCTGAAAAGAGATGGAATTCTAAATAGAGGGAAGAGCTGGGACAGCAATGTTGAGCTGGAGATGATGCTCCTTCATCCAGGTTGCAGTATCAGTGAGACATGTAGCCGTGGTCATTTGGAGGGAACAGCAGGTATAGCAGTGATTAAATGAAATGATGCGGTGTACTAGAAAGTGTATAGAGAGAAGAGGAGAGAACACAGCACTGAACCATGGGGCACATGATTACATGGTGCACCCTTGATATTTCTCCTTGCCAGGACACACGGTCCAATCTGCCAAACCTGAATATCCCAAACCTTTCACTCCTGTTCTGTTAAGTCCCTCTTACCAGCCTGCCACAAACATGCAGCTGCAGTCTTGAGCTCCACTTGTGGATTCCATCAAGATGAACGAGGGATGACAGCATCTATGGTTAAAATACTTCCTTGATTCATTTATCTGAAGACCCCAAGTGGTTTATCAGAAAGTGTTCAAGGCAAGCAGAGAAGCACATTCAAAAGCTTATTCTTTTATTTATTCAACAATGAATAAGATTCTCTAAACTACGGTTCTTAATGTGCTAAGAGCAGAAGCAGAAAAATCAGATACACCCCGGATGGATAGCACCTCTTCTTGTTAGAAGTCTAGACACCCAATGAGCCTCAATATCAGGCGACTTTTTTATTCTTACTTTGTACATTTGAGCTGATTGATCTTTCATCCAGAATGGTGTCTGGATCATTATTGATAGGAAGAGAGAGAGAGAGACAAGCAACAACTGCCATGGCTCCATATTTAAGTCGGCCTTCTTCTTCTTATTATGCCGCTAGGACCTATGGGGCATTATAGTTGAAGGGGGTGCTATCAACAACAACAACATTTTTTTTATATAGCACATTTTCATACAAAAAAATGTAGCTCAAAGTGCTTTACATAATGAAGAATAGAAAAATAAGAGACACAGTAAGAAAATAAAATAAGTCAACATTAATTAACATAGAATAAGAGTTAGGTCATTATCGCTCCTTTGAACCCTCAGACTTGACTCCAGGCACCAGGTAAAAGTCCCAATGTTGACTTTATTAATACACAACAGTGCACAAAGCACCCTCCTCTCCGCAATACTCATTAACTACTACCAAATACACAATAATAAACACTCCACCACTCCCAGACACGTTGCCACCCTTCCACCCTGCTCAGCTCGCCGTCTTGGACTTCCCACAGTCCTTTTATAGTTTGTGCTTCTGAAACCACAGTCCATGTGACCTCCTAGCACTTCCGGTCAGATCAAAACTCTTCTTTTCTTCGTCAGCCCGGAAGCACTTTATTTCTTCCATCCTCGTGACTTGTAAGTACTTCCAGGCTGTATGAAAAATACACGTCTCTGTGTCTTCCTGCAGCGTCCCCTGGCAGCCCTGACATTATCCTGCAGGGCTGTATATTAAAACTCCATAGTCCATGATGCCCTGCTGGAATTCGGGGCATCTCCATGTTCCAGGAAGTGCTCCATCTGGCGGCATGGGGGTCTTGGCCGGGATAAGCTGCCGGCCATAGTCCACAAGGGGCTAACACTTCCTGAGCTCTGGCCGCATACCTTTGGACCATCCCAGCCTAGGAACAACCCATGTTATCAAACCTTCTACCAATCAGCATTTCACCAGTGCCCATGGCCCAGGGTAAGACATGTAAGCCCCTACATTGTGGTTAATGTGCCATCTTAGACAACCCCAAATTTCTCTTCTGTTTGGTTTTGACATATTATACAATTAGGAAGAGCTAGAAAGCTAATCTATACTAATAAAAGGCAAAGCCCTCACTCACTCACTCACTGACTCACTCACTCATCACTAATTCTCCAACTTCCCGTGTAGGGAGAAGGCTGAAATTTGGCAGGCTCATTCCTTACAGCTTATTTACAAAAGATGGACAGGTTTCATTTCGAAATTCTACGCATAATGGTCATAACTGGAACCTATTTTGTCACCCATATACTGTAATAGACTGCAGCTCGATGGCCGTGGGAGGCGGAGTTGTGTCTCGCATCATCACGCTTCCCACGTAATCATGTGACCTGACTGTGACCGCAGTACGTAGAGAACAAGGCAGAGCTCCAAAGAGCGCTGAAGAAAAGACGCTTTACACAATTGAGAAGGCAGAAAAAGAATATCAAGCGAGTGACACATACAAGCATATTCATAAGTGCAGCTACTGCGGAAACAAAGCACAGTGTAAACCGTAAGTTTAAATTAAGTTTGTAGACACACTCCTTAAATTAATTTCATAGACTGGCTGCCGCTGGCGTTTGTCATGCCACGACTAGCATGATATTTGCGGGATACAAGTTTAATGAGAGGACGCAGGGTATAAACGAGAGTTTTGATCACTTTCTAACTAAGTTAAAATTGTAGGTGAAGGACTGTGCTTATGCAAATTTTGAGAGACTGTGTTTGTGGGGGGATTGACAGTTAAGGCGGGGGGGAAGTTACATCAGCATCTCCCCTCCCATTCACTTCATTTCACTCTGAGCTGAGCTATGCAGCTAACGCGGTCTTGCGGAAGCAACTTTCTGACGCTGCCACCAAATACTCATAGAAAAATCCATAAGTTAATACACACGCTCTCTCTAGGGTTTCTCCACACTCTGAATCCTCCAGGCACTACTGAGCATAATCTAATTTTGAGGGTTGGGACACCAATAATATTACTGAAAACCTTACAGCCACCGAGGCTTTGTAATGACACAAGACTTCAGGTCACGTGTCTGCAAAAGAACCTAATTGAGGCAACTATTTTCACTGGCGGTTGCTCAGGGGAGAGAGTTTGTATTCCTCGCATCCCGTTATACCCTCTGATCTCCCATTTCAATTCAAATGCCTCCAATTTCCAGTAAGGCTCTGCTTCGTGATGACAGTTAATAAGTCTCAGGTACAGACCCTACAAAAGGTTACATTGACAATCATGTTACGTTATTTTTAAAATGTTTCCTTTTCTTAGCACAAGCACAGCTGAGAAGCTTTGATGCATGTACTCCATAACGCGTTAAAAAAAATAACGCATTTAATCACACTTTGCATTCCAAGCAAAGGGGAACTTTTGTCAATGCATAATTTCGTGGTACATTAATTACATTGATGCACACAGCTACAAAAATGTAAGAGTCGGAAGAAAGTGCGTTGCTAGGACTGATCGGAGGCAAATTTCATTTCAAAAGACTACCTGACGGAAGTCTTGATAAAAGCGGTATTTTTGTGCAAACTGTGCAAAAAAGAGTTTGCATACCACCGACGCACTTCAACCTTATGGTACCATCTAAATGCAAAACATGTTACAGCGAGCACAGAAACTGTGTATGCTGTTAGCACTAGCAGTACGAGTCCGAGTACCAACAAAAGGTGTCGGCAGCCCAAACCTGATGAAATGACTGGCTTCAGGACCAAAATTAGTAAGTCAACATCGGGCAAACTTACAAATTCTGTCGCAAAATGAATTGCTTTGGACTGTAGACCACTAACAGTGCTGGAAGATAGGGGTTAGAAAATGTGCTACAGTTAGCGTCAGGTTATCAAACTTTACAACTGCCGAGCCGAAAGACTATTTCAAGAAAAATTCAACAACTTTATGACACTGAAAGCAAGCAAAATTAGATGTATCACAGAAAGCGGACTTTGTGGCTCTTACTGGGGATCATTGGACTTCCATGACCGTTAGTAATTTTAATTACATCTAATTACAAAATGTTCAATGATCACACTGTCTTAGCCCAATGTACAAAATAATTTTGGCTAAGGTTACTCAGAGTTTACAGGTGAAGCTGGTCAAATTAACTTTTATGTTTCTGCCTTATTTTTTTAAGAAGAAAAACTGCACTTTATGTTGAAATTTTGGTTATTATTATTTAAAGACAATACCATTCTGAACATGTACTTAAAGTACTTAAAATACCACTTTATTTTTAAGTCTGCCCAATTTTAGCCAGGGATGATATTTTTGTTTCTGTTTTGAACTGAAATGCAATTTAAATGCATTTTTTTTTCAGAAATTAAAAGAGCTTCAGTTTACAATATTCATGTCCATGTCTATTATTTGATTCTGTCGCCCACTAAAACCCTTTTAAATTAAAAAAAACATTTGCGCTTTGGGACAAATTTTCTTGTGTGATTACATGCGATTAATCAAGATTAATTAATTACAAACCCTCTAATTAATTAGATTAATTTTTCGAGTCCCACCCCTAATATATATATATGTAGATATGTATATGCATATATATGTATTGTGAACTGGGACCCGGACACAGGCAAACATAGTTCCACCACACACTATTTATTTACAAATATTATATACAATAATTACGTGCACTCACACCCCAGTGCCTCTTGCACCGATTCCAGAAAGTCCAGGCCTCTCAATCACTGTGCCTCTCTTTCGACCGCCTCCCATCCTCTCTCCAGCTCTGTCCTCTTCCACCCGACATCCACTGCTGACTGGAAGGAGGCGGCCCCTTAAATGGGAACGGCTGTGCACCCGGAAGCCGTCCGGGTGTCCCCTGTCGTCTTCCCCCCAGCACTTCCTGGTGTGGCAGAAGTGCTGGGCTACAGGGTTCTTCAGGCACCAGGGCGCCGCCTGGCGGTGGCCACGGGCCCCTACAGTGTTGGGCTTCCAAGCCCTGTACCCGAGGCCTCCAACATAACCAGGATGGACGCCCCCTCACGGTCTGGAGGAGGCACAAGCCCTCCTCTGGTCCTCCTGGGCGTCCCGGCCAGGCTCCAGCCCCGGCCAGGACCACAGTATATATATATATATATGTGTGTGTGTGTGTGTGTGTGTGTGTATATATATATATATATATATATACAGTATATAGTCACACACACACGTATATATACATATGTATGCATATGTATATGTATATTTGTATATATGTGGCTGAATATGTATATATACGATATGTATATACTGTATGTATATATATGTGGATGTATGTGTGTGTATATATATGTATGTATATATGCAGTATATGTGTATTTGTGTATGTATATGTATATATATGTGTGTATATACAGTATGTATATGTGTATATATGTATATATATGTATGTATATATATGTATTGTGGCAGTAGGGGGCGCTAGTGCTCCCTTGAACCCTCAGGTACAACTCCAGACACCAGGTAAAAGTCCAAGACTTTTATTTCTTTTAACACAGTGCACCAAGCACCTTCCACACTACTCATTAATTATAAACCAAATTCAACACACTAATCACTCCTCCTCGCCCAGACACTTTGCTCCTCTCCCTCCCAGCACAGCTCAGCGTCTGGACTGAGGCATCATCCCTTTATAGCCCCTGACCCGGAGGTGTTCCTGTCCAATTAAGCCCATAGTTCTTTATTACTTCGAGGCTCAGGGTAAACAGTCCTTTTCTTCAACCCGGGATCACGTCGTTCCTTCCCGTCACGTGACAGTGACGTACTCCCGGGTTATAGGGCACACAAGAGCCCATGAGCCCCCCTACAGTGACTCCCGGTGGTCCCCAAGGTATCCAGCAGGGCTGTGTAAAAACACTACATAGTCCATGAGGCCCTGCTGGAACGCGGGCACGATCCTGCTGTCGGGAGAGCTCCTCCTGGCGGCCTGGGGGTGAGGGCCGGAGCACGAAGCCGGCAGTCCTCCACAGTATATATGTATATTTATATATCTATGTATATATGTATTTGTTTATATGTATATATATATATATATATATGTATATATGTGTGTATATGTATATATATTTGTGTGTGTGTGTGTGTGTATATATATATATATATATATATATATATATATATATATATATATATATATATATATGCCAGCAACACTCATGACAATGACAAAACAATTACATTGTCAATCATGTTACGTTATTATTAAAATGTTTCCTTTTCTTTTT
Organism: Polypterus senegalus; assembly: GCF_016835505.1. Classification (NCBI taxonomy): domain Eukaryota; kingdom Metazoa; phylum Chordata; class Cladistia; order Polypteriformes; family Polypteridae; genus Polypterus; species Polypterus senegalus. Next base: position 143,489,010 of record NC_053167.1, on the reverse strand, counting down.
CATTACTTCTTTAACACACTACTTCTCCACTGTGAAGCGTTGGTATTTTGCTAGTTCTTAATATATGATGGTAAGTTAGTAATTATCTACACTTTTGTAATAATTTTGTTTGGCTTTGTTGTACAGCTTTACTCACGTACATGTGGATATATGGTGTATTTTCTGTGGTCACAATGGTAAAGTTTTGGCCTTGATCAGCCATTTTCTCTTGATGTTTTGTAGGAGTATTTATGGCACTTCTGCTTTCTGTTTACACCAAAGAAGAGCAGCAAACAGTAATCAGTTGTTTTATGGGGTGAAGATGTACTGCGGTCAAAATCCATAGAAGGCTCTCTGCACAATATGGAGGTAGTGTTTTACCTCGGTGAAGTGTTTATGGATTAAGAAGTTCAAAAGTGGTCGGACAAGTGTTAGTTACAAAAGAAGGAGCAGGATACCCATCCATGTCCATTACTGACGAAAATATCGAACAAGTCCATACCATGATTCTGACGAACTGTTGAGGATTTCAGCTCCAGGGGCACCTTCAGTCCATACAAAGCAGCTCACTGATCACTTCTCTTTTTTGGTGCAAACGTAGGGTGTGCTGGCCATTAAAACAACAAGAGAAATTTACTGATTGAGGTCTAAACTCTACCAGCTTGACACATTTCCATATGTGAATGGGGAAGGTTGTAGAGCCAACTTAAACAAGATTAACACAACGTGCAGAGAATTATTTTACTTATTTTTAATTATTTTACTTATTATACTTATTACAATACAAATGAGAAAGCACCAAATAATTGTCCAACAGTTAATTCCCATATCAAGGCCTCATTCCTCAGTTGGTCCGCTTCTCCCGAGTTAACATGGCTTCATTAACTGCTTTTTAAAAATGCCACCAGAATAAGTGGCTTGGCAAAGGCTGTGGTCTCAGAACAGTCTTTTGGGCCTCTCTTACGCTTCTGTCATCAACATCTTCCAGTCATGTGCAGTCATGTGAAAATGTAATTCCTCCCTATATAAAATGGTTGACTATTTCTACATATTTGGACAGGCAAATAGCAGATCTTCCTGGAAACAGTGAAGATTTGTCTCATGGAAAGAGAACATTTACCCCTACATTTCTCACCTCTTCAGATGTATCAAATTAGAATCAGGTGTTCCAGATGAGGTACCAATGATTAGGACCTCCATATGGAGTCTGCAAGTGGACATGGCTATCGTATGTGATATCGAGAGTCTGGTGTTCTCTTTGCTATTGATTTGTGTGATGTCATCATGCCAAAACCAAAAGAGTTCACTAAGGCAGAAATAAGGTTGTGGGTGCCTTGGAGTCTGGCAAGGGATTTCAAAAAATAACCAAATTATCTGAACTCAATTATTCCACTGTAAGGAAACTCAACCACAAGTAGTGAAGATTTCAAACATCTGTTAATTTGTCCCAAGACTTTCCGGCCTAGCAAATTTAGTCCATGAGCTGGCCATTTGGTACTAAAAGAAGACTACAAGATCTTCCTCATGGAATCTGCAGGTAACAGTTGGAGACAAAGTGCATGCATCTACAATTAGAAAGAGACTGGGCAAATGATGGTTCTTATCAAGTTTCTTTGCATCCTTTGTCAATTTTCATAAATCGTTCGACTGAGTTAATTGAACAGCCCTGTGAGAAATCCTGAGATTTCACAGGATCCACATGAAGTTGCTGAATGTTATGGCTGGCCTGTACACTGGCACCGTGAGAGCTGTGCAGAGTGGAGGCAGACCCTCTACGTTTTTCCCAGTTGATTCTGGAGTTTGTCAGGGGTCTGTTCTGCTCCTACTCTGTTCAATGCTTGCATGTACTGGGTATTGGGCAGGGTTGTGGGTCCAGTAGCTGTGGGCATCTGTTGGTGAAGAAACATTCACTGATCTTGACTTTCCTGACCATGTTGTGATCTTCGCAAAGTCAATGGAGGCTCTGATCTGGGCTCTCAAGAGACTGAGTGTCTGGGCTTGCGAGTGTCCTGATAAAAACCAACATCCAAGCCTTTAATGACTTCTTGGACACAGCCATCAGCAGTATGTCTGTCCGTGGAGAGGTTTACTTAACTTTGCAGTGACATTCATGTCTCTGGTGACTCTTCCTGTGAAGTCAGAAGATGGATTGGGAAAGCATGAGGTCACTGGAAAAGGCGTGTGTGGCTCTCTCAATATCTCTGCAAAAGGACGAAAGTCCAAATGTTTAGAGTCCTGTTGCTTTCTGTTTTGCTATATGGTTGGGAGACATGAATGCTATCCAGTGACCTGAGATGAAGACTGAACTCCTTTGGTACTGTGTCTCTTTGGAGGTTCCTTGAATAACGCTGGTTTGACTTTGTGTCGAATGAGAAGGAACTCACAGAGTCCCAAATGAGGCACATTACCAGAATTGTGAAGAAGTGTCAGTTTACAGCACTGAGGCCATGTGGTTCCCCCGAGGCCGATCCGGCTTGCAGGATCCTTATTGTTGAGGACACGACCATCTGGATCAGGGCAAAGGGGACACCCACGTAACACTGACTGTGACAGATAGATGGTCATTTCTGGAGGGTGGGACTTGACCACATGTCTGTCTGGGGGTTTGCCAACCAGAATCCTGTGCTTTTTCGTCATGTGGTGGATGCAGCAACATGCTGTTCCAATGCATGCTCTCCAGCCTGACCTGTCTGACCAGATTGGACAAATTTGACTTGCATGCAAAATGTGCCAGGAAAAGGCAAGATGACAGTTTGAAAAAGAGCAGGCATTCTGGAACAATTTGCACAGGGAATATGATTTAAATATAGAGTTGTAGATAGATACAGTAACAGTAGACATGTTTGGTGCAAACTATAGGCAGCATTTAAGGAAAATAACCTCCTACCACCTGTGAAGCATTGTGGTAGAGCTGTTTTGGGTTGGGGTTCCTTTGCTGCTTTTCGGCCTGGGCTGCCTGTAGTCATCAAGTCAACTGTGAATTCAAAATTATTTCAATGCGTGCTTGAGGACAATGTGAGGAAATCTGTCCCAAAGTTGGCAATGAACCTTTCAACAAGACAAAGATCCAAAGCACATTGGCAAATCCACCAAGAAAGGCTTAAAAAGAAGAAAAAGGGAGACATGCACTGGCTTAGTCAAAGGCTTGAGTTGAATCCCATTGAAATGCTGAAACATAGATAGAATAAATAATAGAAAAGGTCAGTTTTCCTTATGATTTTATTGAGAAATATCCCTACTAAAACTTACCCAAGTGAAGGTGGGTTCATAGCCTCCTGTGAATGTGCATCAGTGTTATGAAGTCAGGGAGTCCTCAAGATGTGTAGACTCAAGAGATAGGGTCTTCTGCAAGTTTAAGCCTATGTTCGGCTGGATGTCTAGGTTCTCTCCAGGCATGTCACTAAAGAGTTCTTTTCTCTTTTTTTTCTCCTAAGCACTCCTGAACAATGGCCCGTGTGACCTCCAGCTTGTCGAAAGCAGAGTTAGAGCTCCTCCAGATATTCCCTGAGCCTGTGACATTCTGCCTCTTGTATAAGGCCAGTGTCCATGGATACACGGCAGCAGCTTTCCATAACAAATGTGACAACCAAGGACCAACACTGACTGTGGGCTTCAACAATTCAGGTTTTGTCTTTGGAGGCTACATAAACCGAAGCTACGCCCAGACAGGGGGGTACCTGGCTGATGAAAAGGCCTTTCTATTCAGCTTCAAGAGGGCCGAACCACAAACAAAGCCACTCCATATCGCAGTGACCAATGCGGCCAATGCTTTCTACGATGCTGCAAACAGCGGACCCAACTTTGGGACAAACCTGGTTTTCCTGAACAATGATGGGGCAACCATCGTCAGTAACCCAGGAGATGTCTACGCATTTGATGGTCTGGCTTTGTGTGGGAATGATCTGAATCTGACCGAATGTGAAGTGTACCGAGTGGAGCGTAAGTGTACCAAGTGACCGAGGGGCCAAGGGAGGCTTGTGTTTAAATGGGATAAGAGATTGTGGAAAATCTCTGGAAGTCTATTTAAGACTGGCTCACTAGTCTGGCTCTCTGTATGAGTGACGTGTGTTTTCTCTTTCCAGCAACTGGAGACATATTGGAGAAGCCCTGGAGGACCGTCCAGTGGGGGTTAGAGTAAGTCACCTCTTTCTAGCTCTTTGAACTGAATAAAGTTTTAAAATGTTCTAAAAAGACAGTTTAATTCTAGTGATTTCTAGTCCATCATCTTCAATGGCAATATTAGGTCTGAGATTTGGTGTTGCTGCTTGCTCCATATGTTCTTCAGGTGTGATGGACTTTTCTTGCCTGGCCTTGGGTGATTGGTGTGTTGTGTTGCAGCTGTGTGCTGATGCTGAGACAGTGCATGTCTTATTAACATCTTTAGCTGAGGTTTATCTGAACTATCCAATGCCTTGGCTGACATGTCCCTTATGGTAAGTGGAGATGCCCCTTGTCTAATGTCCAATGAGTTAGCCCAGTATATCTAAAGCATGTTGTCCTCTGTTTGACAGAACTGTCTAGTATTTAGGCAGTAGGGCCATGCTAGGCTTTTACTTTCCATGGTAGATTGAGTTCATGTCTAAGTTATTTCTATGCCTACCTGAACTGATATATGCCGTAAATGGCTGAGCAGTTGGGTAAGCTCTCCAGGTATAGGCCAGATTGGCCAGTCTCTGTTTATTTAGAGCTTAACAAGGTGGATCTGACGCATATCTAGTGGGCTAAACTGTCCCAACTTCAGTTGTATGGTAGTCTTAACTGACTTTTATCTGAACTGGCCAAGACCTCGTGTGACACATGTCCCTTGTGTTAAGTAGCTGAAAGTCTTGCTTTCTTACTTGTGTAGTTTGACATAGCTCACACATATCCAGTTACTTCAATCAATCTATAGTGCATTGTCCTCTCTTTCACTAAACTTCCCAGTTTTTAGGTAAGTGGACCATGTTCAGTTTGGCTTAGCTGTTCCAAGTTTGGACGTTGTCTTTAGCCTTTTCTAAGGTACATCTGAAGGCCATTTGGACTGTCTGATTAGTTTAACACTTTCAAGGTAGTGTTGTCCTTGTCTTTAGCCTTTGGTCTAATTTGGCTCTTTGGGGTAAGGCTACCCCACCCTGAGAGAGAGAGCAAGCCAAACGTGTATCTGATGTTTTGACTTTTAAATAATATAACACATCAGTTTCCCACTGACTTAAAGCCTGCGTGCCAACAGTTTGAATGCTCATCTGGCTGTGAACATGTCTTTTAGTCGAGACAGATGTGCTATATATGGTAGTGTCCTCTTGGAGGGCAGTTCTCACTTCTCCGTCTTAAAATGCTTTCTACATTGGTTCCAGATTCTAAGTGAGTGGAGCTAGTCTTAGTTCACTCAATGTCTATTAATGTATATTGGTATGTTTTGAAATAAAAAGGAGCTTAGGAAGAATATTCATCTTAACAGTGTTAATTCTTATCTATGCCTGCAGGCGACGAAATTTTGTTGAGAGCTTTATGTTTACTAATGTCTGTCTGATTAGTTTAACACTTTCAAGTACCATGTCAGTGTTGTCCTCAATTTGTCTGGGCTGCCTAGTATTTAGGTAGCTGGACTGTATACCATTAGCCTCAGTTGTTCCATAATTTTGAACTGTCTCAAGTTTAGCTAAGACTTCATTTCTAGGCTTCATGTCTACCTGGTGATTGCCTGGTCTAATAGGAGGGAGCTTTGGTTGAGCAGGACTTTGGGGTTTATCGTAATCTCTCTTAGTGATTACGAGATTGCGCTTGCGTACATCTTGCTTGTGAATTTGTTGCGCTAAAAGCTTATTAGCTTTCTCTCCATGTTCATAATAATGATGTCTTTAGATCACACTGTCCAGTCTCTGTTTCTCTTGAACGTATCAATGTCTATCTATATTGTCTCTCATATCTATCTGGGTTGAGATCTCCAAAGTCCAATTTGACATTTTCTATCAGTTTAGCTGAGGTTTACCTGACTGGCATATCTCATATTGTCATATTATGTTAAGTTCAACTCTCTCTCAATCTCTTACTCTTCCCTTTATCTAATTTGTTTTAGCTTATGCTTGACTGGTTAGTCCAATCCATCAGAAGTGGGTTGTCTTCTTTTTGACTGGACTGCCCATTATTTAGGTAGTGGGACCATCTCTGGTTAGGCTCAGCTGTCCCAACTTGGTTTTAGCCTTAGTTGAGGCTTACCTGAACTGGCCTATGCTCATCTGGCACAAAATGTCTCTTAGGTAAAATGGAGCTTTCCCTTGTCTAGCTTATCTTCGCTCATACCTGTCTGGTTAGTCTAATGTGTCTAAGGTGTGTTCTCCTCCCTTGAATGAATTATCCAGCATTTAAGTAGCTGACTTTGTTCAGTTAGGCTTAGATCCACCATGGTAGGTTATCCTTTTTGATATCTAGTTTGTCACTGAATCATTTTAAACTTACCTGGTGTTTGCCTGAACTGAACTGTGTCTCATTTGGCTAAACAGAACTTTGGATAAGCTTTCCATTTATTGATCAACTTAGACCAGCTGGTATGTACCAAGTTAGACTAGGCCTACTATTGTTCTCTTCTCTTGGTTGTATTCTCCATTTCCTTGTTAGATGAGCTTTATTTGCTTAGCTGTCTCATGCTTTGTTGAATAGTCACCTGCTTTCTCACCTGAGCCAAACATTTACCCTTCCGGTCTGATATCTGTCTGTTCAGATAAGACATATTAAGATGTCCTCTTGTCCTTGGCTGTGCTCCCCAACATACTGAATGGATGAACTTTGCCTGGCTTGGCTGAGACATCCCAGGGCATTCCAGACACCAGGCTGAGTGGTCTCATGTCTCACAAAATTGAACCGCATTTTAATCTGAAAGTGACCAAGATTGGTTTGTTTTTTTTTCAAACAGGAAGAAACCACAAATGATGGACTTCATTCGTTCATACAAGCCTCCAATCAACTCTGTCACACAAGCTCGGATTCTACTCATTGGTCCCATTGGCGCTGGAAAATCCAGCTTCTTCAATTCAATTAATTCTACATTTCGAGGTCATGTGACCAGCCAGGCAATTGCTGGGAGTTCTGTGTCCAGCCTGACCAAGAAGGTGAGGCCAGGGAATGTGTATCAAGCACCGCCTTGTGTGTGTCCTGTGGTGGCAAATCATCACCGTATGGTGGCGACTGAGTGAGAGAGAGTGAACACATCTGCCGTCTCCAAAGTGCTCCACTTTGCATTGCTCACAGCTCACCCTAACCCTGTACCTGCATGCACAGTTGATGGAGATCTCGCTTAGGTAACACACCACAGGCAGTTACTACAGTAAGATCTTCAAACTTAGATAACTCATGGTGAGTCCGCAACAAGGCCATTACTAGTTACCACAGTGCAAATCTGTGAATTGAGATGGCTCATGGTGTGAATCCACAGTGTCTTCTGGGATGGCTCTCAAGATTGTCTCTCTCTTTTCACAGTTTCGAACATATTCTATCAAGTCCGGCCGTGAGGGCAAAATGCTTCCCATCATTTTATGTGACACAATGGGCTTGGAGGAGACAAACAATTCAGGAATGGACCTGGAGGACATTTGCAGCATCGTTAATGGTAACATTCCAGATCGATACCAAGTAAGGCCCAGCACATTAATGATGTAACTTTCAGATGTGTAAATTCTTATTTCTTTTGCCACTTGGTTTTTGTCTGGGAATAGGGGGGCATTACTTCACACATAACATAGTGAAGTGGAGTGACTGAGCTGATGGACATCTCTAGACTGTCAGCTGTGTTGTCCATCACTCACATCACACCAAATTGAAGGAATCATTGGGGTCTCTGGGCTGACAGCTTTTTGCTTTTCTCATTTTTTCTTTCCTACAGTTCAATCCCTCTGCTCCAATTCAGCCAGACACACCGGGGTACATCAAGGCTGTCCAGCTGAAGGACAAAATCCACTGTGCGGCCTTTGTGATTGATGCTTGCAAAGTCAAGCTCATGTCTGCCAGGATGGAAGAGAAGCTACAGGCTGTCCGCAGCAAACTGAACCTTCTGAGTAAGTCAAAGTGACAGCAGCCAATCTGGGCAAAGGAAGGAAGGAGAAGGCCATAGTACCACCTGTAGGGGGCACACTGCATAACAATTGAAGGCTTACACTTTTGTGTGTTTAACCAGGAGATGCCTGTCAAAAGAGGCATGGGGCAGAAAGTGTGGTGGTGACATGATATTCACACATATTCATCCGGCAAACCTTTTAATTTAAAGGGACATACAAATCACAACTATGGTTCACCATTAAAGACTTGTAGATTTATGAAACCTGTCCTGGACTGAACTCAATGGGTACGAAGAAGGGGCCAGTCCAGAACAGACCACCAGTCTTTTGATACGCACACATAATCTCCCTCAGTGTAGACTGTTTGAAAGTAGCCAGTTAAGTTCAAATATGGACTGCTATATTATAATTTGTGGTTTGGTGTTGTCCCACAGTCCAAGGACAAGCTGAGCTGGCTCTTTGAGGGTATGAAATGGACCCAGTGTGTGTTTGTGTATGTGGGCATGTCCTGCAGTGGACTGGCACCCCATCCAGGGCTTGAACACTGCCCTTTCATTGCCAGGATAGTCCAGATCAACAACTGTGTATTTGAATAAGTGGGTGAAAAACTGATTGATGTCAACCAATCGTGACACTCTTTTCGAAAACGAACGGAATCCAATCTAAGCAGGAATGTTAACCCAAATCCCAGGAGGTGTGACAGCAGTGCTAACCACTGCACTATTTTGCAGGTCAATGTTTTCTCCAGCATGTTTCCTGGCCAGTGAGGTCAACTCACTCAATGTCACCCATTAAGTCACTGGTGGATAAGCCGTCAGTATGTGTGGGCTTTGAGATACAATGCCATAACCATTAGTCCACATTGTCCAACTACAAAGGGACTAGAAACCAGCGACAGGGTCACAAAAGGAAGTGAACAGGTGAAGACCAATGGTCAATTGGGTCCCACTAGCAGTTGTATCAGTGGCCAGTAAGTGCCAATGTCCACTGCCAATCATGCCAATGGCCTGGTATTGTATAAAATACATTTGGCAACAAAAACATGGGCACACAGTTCGAATCCTATTTTGGGCAAATTTTGCACAAACGTAAATATCTACAGACACATGGAATAACTGACCAAATAGTGTGGTAGACATTGGGACTTTTCAAGACCTTCAGCTTTCAACTTGATGCTATTGCAGACTATCAAGGTGAATAGGAGCGATGAGTTTTTTTATTCTAAATCGCCTTTTCTCTTCACAGTCTCTCTTACGCTCTTATGACCTGCTGTTTACACCAAGGACTGCTGTCACAGTTTAGGCTCAGGCCGGTCCTGTGTTGTCCATCTGGTCACTTCATTTTTCTCTCTCTCTCTACAGGTGTACCCCAGCTAGTGCTGCTAACCAAGGTGGATGAGGCGTGCCCTGTGGTGGCTGAGGACATAACAAATGTTTATCGGAGCAGATTCATTCAACAAAAGGTAAGTCTGCTGCTGGGATGGGACCTTCAGTTTGGGATTGGGATCTTTAAAGTAACCAAACTGATTTTTTTTACTAATAATTTTAGGTGAAAATCAAAAGAAACAAGCTGATTAAGATGGCAATATAACCCAGAGTGAGGAATGGTTGTGGTCTTTCTTAACAGAACAGAATAAATAAACTAATACCCACTGCAGATGCATCCGCCTGGAGCAAATCTTTGGGTAAAATCTAGGGGTTTTTATAGCAGGTACATAAAGAGCTGTAAGAGTTGCAAATGATTTTTCACATTCTTCAGTCCATTCTATGGGATTTTTATCAGGCTTAGTAGTCGAGTTTATTAATGGTACAGCAGTAGAGGCAAACTAAGGAATGAGTCTTGTGCTCCATCCTATCATGGCTAAAATGGACCCCACTTGTTTTTTTAGTGTGAGGCTCGAGGACTCTTCTGAATGGCTTCTATCTTATCCACTTTTAGTCGATTCTTTACTTTTCCTAATTGATAGCCTAAGTAACGCATGTCATGCTTTCCAAATTCACATTTATACAAATTCAGGTTTAGCCCAACTTCATGAAGGCACAGATACTAAAGATAGATAGATAGATAGATAGATAGATAGATAGATAGATAGATAGATAGATAGATAGATAGATAGATAGATAGATAGATAGATAGATAGATAGATAGATAGATAGATAGATACTTTATTAATCCCAAGGGGAAATTCCCCTACTCCAGCAGCAGCATACTGATAAAGAACAATATTAAATTAAAGAGTGATAACAATGAAGGTATAACAGACAATAACTTTGTATAATGTTAACATTTACCCCCCCGGGTGGAACTGAAGAGTCGCATAGTGTGGGGTCTCCTCAGTCTGTCAGTGGAGCAGGATGGTGACAGCAGTCTGTCGCTGAAGCTGCTCCTCTGTCTGGAGATGATCCTGTTCAGTGAATTCTCCATGATTGACAGGAGTCTGCTCAGCACCCATCGCTCTGCCACGGATGTCAAACTGTCCAGCTCCGTGCCTACAATAGAGTCTTCCTTCCTCACCGGTTTGTCCAGGCGTGAGGCGTCCTTCTTCTTTATGCTGCCTCCCCAGCACACCACCGCGTAGAAGAGGGCGCCACAACCGTCTGGTAGAACATCTGCAGCATCTTATTGCAGATGTTGAAGGACGCCAGCCTTCTAATGAAGACGATTCTTTATTTCGTCAGTTCGCACATTTCTCGATGGTCCGGGATTTTTCGGGTGATTTTCTATGTAATAAACGTAATAAGTTATAGCGTAATGAAAATTGCATATTTAGATCTGGACCACCCTATAGTATACTAATGTTCTAATGAAGTTGTTAATCCTCCAACAGCTAAAAGAACAAGTATGGTGGTGTTTAGAGATTTGGAAATTGTAGAGTGAGAGGTGCTGCTTGAAATCAAGCAAATTGCAGTAATCTGAAGATATGTCTTCCAGTATTCTTAAGGAGATCAGTCAACCTGTAGGTAAAACCGTTCATGTGCATTTTTAAAAAATGACTGCACATGGGGAAAAAATCCTAAAGTCTGGAAGCTCGTAGACATTATCACATCAAATTAACAAGGCAAGCAAGCTAAGTATCTACAGGCCTTCCCTGCGTTACAAAGATAATCTGTTGCTTTAAACACTTTTCAGTCAAGTGAATTTTCACAGCATCAGCACCTAATTAACAATTCATTTAAACGACAACAATTTTAAGTGTTTTCTGGCCCCCAAAATGATAACATATTTTGTTCCAATAACACCAAAATACATGAAAACTGACAGCATGAGTTTGACAATAGTCATCATTCTGTTAGCAACATTCTACAGATGACTCATTCTGACTGTGCAGCTGTAATATTGGGAGACTTTAACCAGGGGGCTTTGAAAGAAACAACGGCAAACTTCCTTCAGTATGTTTATGTGTCACATTTCATTTATGGACACATCAAGCTGGACCTGCTTTATTTAATCCTTAAATCGGTGGTTCTCAACCTGTGGGGCACGAAGTAACAAAAAAGTGGGCATAAAGATGTGAAAAAAGAAAAAATTGAAAATATAGAAAATACATCTACTGAAACCAAAACAAATTAACTTAAACTACATTCTGATACTAGAAAAATAAATATAGAGTTCGATAACTGTCAATAAAAGTTAAGTAGGTATAATAAAAGCTGTCGCGGTGCAGCAGCAGCAAAAAATATAGGAATACATTTTATTAGGGTTTCAAAAAACGTTAGGGGGGTACGATTAAAACTGTTATGAAAACTCGGGTCGCAGATACTTAAAGGTTGAGAAACGCTGCATTAAATGTAAACCTGTGGCACAACCAGGTAGATCTGAACACAATCTGATCCATCTTAATCCTACCAATAAGCCTGTTATTCGATACCATTAGCTCTTACCATTGGCCCAGCCAGAAGTTCTTGTCTGTGCTTGGATGGGTTGTTGTTTGTTATAATATTGTAGAACCCTGGATTTCTCACCTGAGGGAAACATGTTCCTCAGGCGGCCATGACCTATCCAAGGGGGGAGAAAGCTGACTATAAAAGCAGCTCCTGCAGGCCATGGAGGAGAAGGGGTGCAGACACAACACTTGAAGAGCACTTCGATAGCAAGCTTCGGATGTGAGTGTGGTGGAAGACAGGACTCTTGGCCAATGAATGAATGGGAGAGGTGCAGTGTGGTAGGAATGTGTTTTCTGTTTAAGATGTGTGCTGATTTTTCCAGAAATATCTGTATAACAATATTTTAACTAAAAATGCATGCGTTTTGCAAATTTTGCACATATGACTGGATATTTGACAAGTGGATTATGTGACACAAGAATTTTTCTTTTCTTTTATCCATGGATGTTCTTGATGTCATTTGTTGCTGTACAGCATTGGTCACCATTGGAGTCTATTATATAATAAACATTTTTCTCTTCATTTGGTATGAAAACATGAGATTTTGATTTTTTTAGCCATCACTGCTAACTACTTGGGGTAAATAACATATTAAAAAATAGAATTTTCAGATGGAGTATGTCTTTACTATAGAGACACTGCTATTCATCACTATTTATGAGAAGGATGTAGGAGTCATAGTGAGCAGGTCACTATCTACTTTAAGACAGTGGATAGAAGCTGTTAAAAAGGCTAACAGGATATTTATAAAAAGCCGGCATGATTAAAAAATAACTGACACAGAGAAAGAGGAGGACTTCTGTGGACAAGAAGTTGGGACTGGCTAAGTGAGGGCTGAGCTCTATGCTGGGGAGGACTAACACACTGCATCTCTATTGCAGATCCATGAGGTTGCAGCACGCATTGGAATTCCTATTTCCTGTGTGGTCCCCGTCCGGAATTATTCAGTTGACGTGGATCTGGATGACAACACTGATGTTCTGCTGCTTAACACCGTCGTTCAGATGCTGCGCTTTGCTGACAACTTCTTTGATGATTTTGGTGACTTTGGCTGTGACTGAAGTCTCGTGGTCTTCTCGCCTCTCTTCTGTATGGGCTGTAGTTGGGAGTCCATTGGGGCAACAGTTACCCAGAGCACACAACAGCACAGCTTGGCTACTCCAGATGTATTGTAACAGTAATAAAGCTCTGGAGCTCTTTGTTAAGCACAGGACTCCATTAAAGAGTCCAGCAAGCCATCTTGGTCCTGAGGGAACAACTCCCCTTGGGATTAATAAAGTATCTATCTATCTAACTAAAAGTCAAAGCACTAACTAACTTGGTTGTCAAGAAACTGTATTACCTTTACTTACTAATTTGTACTTTTAACTGTTTTTAACATTATTTTACTCTGACTGTCAAAATAAATGCTTAGATATTTCTGTGTATAAATTTGCTCACAAGTTAAGTCATCAGGAAGAAGCAAGTGGCTCAGGGTTCAAAGTGAAGTTCTGGTCCTAAAATTCACACTCATTTCTGCCACTTTTGTCACACTTCTCTCCCTAGCTTCACAATGGTGCCACCTTGTGGACTTTATGTGCACCACACTTATAGTTTTCTGTGAATTAGCCCATCTAGGCTCTTGTGGTATGCATTCACATCCTTCATTGGTGGGATCACACAGCCAATACCAGTTCTAAACACAATTTAAACCTTGATGTAATATGATTGGATGGCTTTGGATCCAAAGGGACCAGGAAGAAATTAAGAGTCAGATTGCTCCCTACACACATAATTACCCAAAATATCGTGAGTACGCTGTCCAACTTGCAGGGGAAACTTGGGAGTTGCCACCGTAATAAAAACCTCACACTCTTCAACTGGTGCTGAGGTGTCACCCGTTCCACGGTTGCTCTCGGGTCCCAATCTGGGAGGTTTGTTGTGTGGTGGGTGCGGCGAAATGCTATATCAGCACATGACCCCGACTGTCCAATGGCACCTTGAGATCGGCCATTACCTCCTTAGCTCAGGCCACTGATATCAGCCTCAGTGTAGAGGAAGCCGAGCCACGAAATCAGTGAGTAGAGCGACGTCCCAGCACACTGCAGACATCTTCATGGCGGTGCAGATCAGGGTGAGCAGGCAGGATGAGAGTCAGGAAAAGCAGGTAAGACCCAAAAAGGCTGAAGTATCCAAAATGTAATGCAGAACTTTAATGAAATGGTTGGGCATTAAGGTCGAAAGACTGGACAGTAGGATCTCAGCTAGATTCTTCCACAAAACAAAATCCTGCACAGGCCCACCTCTCCTCACATGTCAATGTCAGTTGTGTTGCTTAGCAACAAACAGAGGTGGGAGGAGTCATGCGCAAACTGCACAGGAAAGAGAGAATTAAGGGTGCAACCCAAGACCAGTCTGAAGGTGACATAACAGAGCATAACACTGAATTGAATCCAGGATCACAAATGTGTTTAGACAGACGGGAAACAAGTAGTTTGAACCTGATTGACATAAATAGAGTGCAGTAATATCAGTCCATGAAGAAAATGTTGAACGTTAGGAATAAATTATGAAGGAAGATCTAGGACCAGTTTCTCCAAAACAAATGGTAAGAGTTTCAGTCACTCTCTTTTCGCTAGTTCCTTACCAATATTTTTCATCTGTTTTTGAGGCCTGGTGAGAAGATCGTTGAGAAGGAAGAACGTCTCAACAATGAGCAGGTAAATTAAGGAGGGGGCATGGTAGTGTGACGAGAGCGGGCACTGAAGTGCATGGGTGCGGAATTGCCATGTCCATAATTGATGTTGAGATTTGCTAATCGTCACACCTGTGCCATGTCCCCATTATAAAAAGGAGAAATGCGAGTGTGGACAGGAGAAATAAAGAAAGGATAAAGAATAGAAGATGGTGGTGAAGAAGAGAAGAAGGTAGGAGGCCATAGAAACCAGTGAGAGATCGAGAGAGAGAGAGCAGGCTCGCTGGTGAATGCAGGCCGCTGGGATGGAGAGCCCCTAAGGAGAAGTGTGTGGCCAACACTCAGTGAGGGGCAGTTGGAAGTGGTCACTCCAGCTGAGTGGTTTCTAGGAGCAGGAGTGACCGGCAGTATGAATGACTCGCTGCAGAAGTCAGCGGGATTTGAGGAGGCTTGGGAGGGTGAGTCTCAGCGTGAGTGCCCTGGCTGTTGGGGAACCCGAGTCTCGGTCTGGTAAAGTAGCTGTACGGTGCCAGGGGAAGGAAGGAAGGATGGAAGGAAACTGGACAGAAGTAAGGGCAGCTACACCTGCTAATAGGGCAACTCCCATATTTTTAACTTTGAGCACTGAACTATGGACACTGTTTTAGTTTTGTTTGAGTATTTTTAATAAAAGCACTCAAAACCTTTTTTTTACCATTTCCTGGCTCCCAGTGTGATTTGACCTCATTAAACAGCTCATCCGGTTACATTACTGACAGTGCTGAGTTCAAATTAGAAGAGGGACCATGGAGCAGGACCCACACCGTCACAGGACCCGACATGAAACAATGCAAGTAAAGTATTAAACACGTGTGGGCAGTGTCGGTCCTGGAGGGTCGCAGTGGCTGCAGGTTTTTGTTCCAACCCAGTTTCTTAATGAGAAGTCAACTATTGATGATGAAGCTCTTAGTAACATTTGAAGTGACATTTTAGTGGTCTCACTTGTTAAGGTTCCCCACCCTTAATTGCTTATTTCAATCTTAAGAAGCTGCATTCAGTGTTTTTAATGGCTCCTTATTACCAATAAGATGTTAATGGCAAAGCAGCCAGCAGTTCTCCATCTGACTTGTTTCCATTTACATCTGTGTGTGTTCATCCTGCACTATTTGATTTAATAAAAAATATTTTAGGCTTCAAATCATTTGGATGATACCCTTGGAAAGGAACAAATCTATGTTTTAAGATCCTTACATTGCAAGACTAATAAGCCATAAAATTAATTAAGGTCTGAGATCGGCAAGGACTGGTTTCTAATTATTTATAGTAATTGGGTTGGAATGAAAACCTGCAGCCACTCCAGGACCGACATTGCCCACCCCTGGTATAAAATATTGAGGACATTCCAAATATCATTATAGTGGAAAATCGTAATAATGAAGTATGCACAAAATGCTAAAAATTATTCAAGGCCAGTATCTAGACCAGGGGTGTTGAACTCCAGGCCTGGAGGGTTGCAGTGGCTGCAGGTTTTCATTCCCACCCTTTTCCTAATCAGTGCCCAGTTTTCACTGCCAGTTAACTTTAATTGCCCTGTTAGAAGACTTCAGCCCTCTGAGTTGATTCCTTATTAAATGACCGCCAAGCAGAAATAAGATGTGAAACGAGCCGACAGATGAGCAGCTGAACTGGGGCTTCAAACTCCAACCAATTTCACTCCAATCACTTTCTTAATGAGAAGCCCGTTCTTGCTGTTAATTAACACCGTTATTTAATTCCATGGCTTGTTGCTGCTCTCATTCTGCCACTCTTGTTGTTTTTCTGTTCTTTCTAAGAGCACCAATGTAAAAATGTGTTGGTGACCTGAGAGATCAACCTGACCGAGACCATCACCTCTCTTTAATTTCAGATATTGTGTGATGGGCACAGGGCAGCTGCTCATGTGGTGGCTTGTTTTGTGTCTCATTATTGTTTGGCTGCTAATTAAAGAAAAAGAAACAACTATGAAGCCTGAGTCAAGTTAATTAAAAGAAGTTATCAGCCGCAAAAACTTTTCACTAATTAAAAGGATGGTAAGAATGAAAAGCTGCAGCCACTGCGGCACTCGAGGCCTGGAGTTCGCCACCCCTGATCTAGACACAAATCTAAACAGCAGTACAAAAACCAAAAGAACTAAAACAATGAAATAGTTAAAGCTTACAACACATTGTTAAATACGTATAAATAAATCAGAGTGTTAAGAGAAAGAAGATGTGGCGAAACTAACTGTACAATGAGTGTGCAATGTCTGTGCTAGCAGGGAAACTGGGAAAATCCTGTGGTGCCTGACTAATGAGTGGTAAAGGCCTAACGGTTATCGTAGAAACTTTGTGGCCATGGCCTGTTCTGCCTGTCTGTGTTTAGGTGAGAGGAGCCTCTGGACTCTGCTGTCTTGGAGGGCCAATGAGAATGAAGAGCTGCACAAGAATCATAACGGCAAATAATGAAAGAGGAGGTGAACAACATAAGAGAGAAGGAATCTATTTCTGTCCCACTTTTGCTCAATTATTTAATTTTTCTTTAGGTTAATAAATTTTACCGCTATTTTTGTGACATCAACATTTTGTGTTCATTCTCATGTAATTTTATTTGTGAGAATGGGATTTGCAAAATCTAGTAACATCTACATTATTTATTTCAGATGGCAGTGCGGAGAAACCAGTGCCCAAGTACACTGATAAAACACTTTATATTACGTTTGTCACAATCCAGTTATTTAGAGAAAGGATTCCAAGGTAATGAGATACCTTTTACTTTGCTTTGGTTTGGATTTTTTGGGTTGTGAAATTTTGTTTGTAATGAATGAGTTACACTCTACACGATGTAGAACTACTCTCATTTTCTGCTATTCTTTTCCTTTGCCCCTTTTTAATGTACTATTTTCTAGTTTCATCTGGAATTTTCTACCTACTGCCTCGCAGTTAGGAGACCTGGGTTTACTTCCTGGGTCCTCCCTGTGTGGAGTTTGCGCGTGAGTTTCCTCCCACAGTCCAAAGACACGCAGGTTAGGGGCATTGGAGATCCTAAATTGCCCCTATTATGTGTGCTTGGTGTGTGTGTGCCCTGCAGTGGGCTGGCACCCTGCCCGGATTTGTTCCTTCCCTGAGCTGGCTGGGATTGGCATCTAGCAGACCCCCATGACCCTGTGTTAGGATATAGCGGGTTGGATAATTACTGACTGACTGACTGATTTTCTACCTACTGGTCAAGCCTTACCATCAGTTTACAAAATTAGAAATGTCTGGACAGAAAATCATCCTCAGACCCATTTATTCCAATTTCAGAGGGCACAACAAGGCAGTAAAGAGGCTAGGACAAGATGGCAGTCCAGTGCAGGGCACCCATACAAATACATTCACCCATACAGGGATAATTTGGATTTGATAAACCTAATATTCACATCTTGGGGAGTGTGGGATAAGAGACATGCAGAGAAGGAGCCGACTCCACACGGTCAATGACAGGGTGTAGGATTCAAACCCATTACAATGGGAATTCAAAGCGGATGGTTTCAGATAGTTCATTTCCATAACCGTGATAATTCTCCTAAGAGATCCACAACAAACTTGAAGTTCATCCTAAAATGTAGATGCTGAGTAATGTGCCCCTCCAACTTATAAAAAATGGGAAAAGTTGACTGAGTAACAATGGGCATCATGATCAGTACGGCTGCAACCATACAAAACTTCATAAAACAGTATGGAAATAAACAACAGACCACACTAATACATCATAAATGCATAATGAAATAATTCAAAAGTGTCTCAAATCAGTTGTACAAGTAATAACACCACGAGCCTCAAACACTAGAGCCTCAAAAGATTCTCCCTCGGTCGCTGACACCACCTAAGGTAGAGACGTGCTTTTGAAATTAAGCTTTAACACTAGAATTACCAGAACTTGCGAAAAAACTTGCAGGTCTGTCCAACCTTAATTCGCTTTGCACCTCTCCATCAGTGTCTTTTGTCTTGTAAATGTGTCGATAAGCAGCCAGCAGCCTGCTATCATTTCCCCCCACCCCACACAGTTTTCTCAGCTCAAGTCTGTTTACCTGCGTGTCACTTGCTTAGAGTTGTATAGACTGAGAAGTCAAGCAAAATGACACCTTTTATAAATATTATATCGTTATTTGGAACACATGCATTTCATGTGTATTTCCGTGTCTACAATGATCTATGTACACACATCGTTAAAACAGAAAAATTTTTCATGTTTTAGTATTAATTGACAAAATGTAGACATGAAGTGTATAATGTGTGAAGCCTGAATTCCAAATATCAAAGAAACACTTTCACAAAAGTTACAAATATAACACAACAAGTGTGCTTCTCTTCAAGAATATAACTGCAGAAAAAGAACCCGCCTTAGGGCTCGACATCGACACGCATTTGCTACGACCGCTTCAGTGGTGCAACGGTATCAACTGTTGACTGGTAATCAAAGCTTCACGGGTTTGAACCCGGATGAGTCCATTTGAGAAGTGAGCTGCTCGTATTCTTACAATTTTCGAATAAAAACATACATTTAATTCCAGTCTGTAACAGCCAGTGTAAATTTATGGTACTTGTAAAGGTTAGCTTTGTTTTTTTTTTTTTTATTCTCTCAGTTGCGTTCACAATCCCACTTTAACCCCCCACCCGCAAATTCACACTGCTGTTTTTACATAAAGATGCGCTATAACAGAAGTGAACTCAGATGATGATGACGGTTCTACACTGGAACAAGAATGCACGTCGCACTTTTGCCATCGCTGTACTTTGTACGTATATGTACATCGGAAGCTCTGAAGTCTACTTGTGACTTTACATTGTACGAACTAAGTAAATAGATGAAGGTAAATAAGTAAATAACATTCGATCCGGCTCTTATATACAAAATACAGACATGGCAGCTTCAGCCTTCAGCTAAAGACTCTTCAGTATGTGAGCGACTCTCCATGCTAGTGTTTAGATCTGGACAGTGCATGTGCCCAAAACATTAACATTTACATTTTACTTACATAAAAGCCAGATCAAATGTTATTTACCTTGAGTTATTTACTTACTTCCTACAGTGTAAAGTCACAAGTAGACTGCAGAATGCGTCGTGAACACGACTGAGAAAATAAAACTGAATAAGAATAAAAACAAAGCTAACCTTTACAAGTATCATAAATTACACCGGCTGTTACAGACTGGAATCAAATGTGTGTTTTTATTCTAAAATAGTAAGAATAAGAGCAGCTCACTTCTCAAAACGGACTCGTCAGGGGTT
Source organism: Polypterus senegalus (assembly GCF_016835505.1). Taxonomy (NCBI): domain Eukaryota; kingdom Metazoa; phylum Chordata; class Cladistia; order Polypteriformes; family Polypteridae; genus Polypterus; species Polypterus senegalus. Next base: position 143,469,178 of record NC_053167.1, on the reverse strand, counting down.
GACCCTGTGAAGTTTTGATTACCAGTCAACAGTTGATACCGTTGCGCCACTGAAGCGGTCGTAGCAAATGCGTGTCGATGTCACACCCTAACGCGGGTTCTTTTTCTGCAGTTATATTTTTTAATAGAAGCGCACTTGTTCTGTTATATTTGTATCATTTGTGAAAGTGTTAATTTGATATCTGGAATTCAGGCTTCACACATTATAAACTTCATGTCTACATTTTGTCAATTATTACTAAACCATGAAAAACTTTTCTGTTTTAACAATATGTTTACATACATTGTTGTAGACACGGAATACACATGAAATGCAAGTGTTCCAAATAACGATATAGTATTTAAAAAAGGTGTCATTTTGCTTGACTTCTCACTCTATACAACTCTAAGCAAGTGACATGCAGGTGAATAGACTTGAGCTGAGAAAACTGTGCGGGTGGGGGGATTTGATAGCAGGCTGCTTGCTGCTTATCGGCACATTTACAAGACAAAAGACGCTGATGGAGAGGTGCAAAGCCATTTAAGGTGAGAAGGATCTATGAGTTTTTTCATAGACTCTGGTAATTCTAGTGTTAAGATGCAAATGGAGATGAAAATGAAGTAATGAAGTAACAAGTAGCGGGCGTAAGGAGGAGAGTTCACTGCGGTCACAGGATCAGAAAGGTTCAATGTCAGTGGGCCAAATGCACAGCACAAAAAGTAACCAAACAAAACTCCTGGCTACCTAAATATCCTTTACCTAAATAATTAAGAGTTTACAAACAACATTTGTACAGTTAGCTTTTAATCCATAGTTTGGACATTTACAAAAGCATGCTAAGCTCTTAATAAGGCATGCATGATAACTTTACACAACAATGCTTGGCAATGGTGTCTTGAAAGAATCTGATATTACAGAATAAACAATAAAATAAAATAACAATGGAAACTTTCAATCCAAAGTAATACAATATATACAAAATGATAACAGGGGATGAAAAACTTTACTCCATCATGTTACCATTCATCCCTTTTCAGAAACAGATCGGCAAATCCTGCTATAAGTTGACAATCAACTTGAGGACGTCTAATGAAGTTTTTCATTTCAAATTTTCAAAACATAGCAGGTGCCTCCCTGAAATCAAAAGGCACAACCAAAAATGAAGGATGTTCTCTTCAGTCTTCATTCAAAAAATGTCATGGAGACTTAGTCACTCATTCTTCAGTTCACTGTGGTTCCCCCATCAATCTTGCATTTTCCGATTAAAAGCTCTTGCGTAGCTACAACCTATCCCCCCCAAAATAAGTGAATCCCAGGGACCAGCCCTGACCTGAACAGTGGTTCAAATCTGATACAAAAAAAAAATGAAAAGTAAATTCAGCAGATTTCTTCCAGTTCATTTTTTAAAAACTGTGCTGGATTTCAGTAATGGAAACTGGAGACAACTGAGTACACCCAAGGTTTCTTCACCCAAAGGATTGTGGGATTTGTGAACAAACCTCTCCAGTCAAGTTACTGAGGCTGAAACCCAATTAAAAATGAAAATGTCCCTGTAAGAGGCTGCCAGTGGCTAAGAAGGTGTGAAAGCTCTCCGTCTTCTCTAAAGAATGTGAGTTCTTATATAACTGGAACTGCTCTTTAATTTAAGTCTTCCAAGAAGCTGTCGGCAGAATGAAGCATCCGATAAAGTGCTGTGAGCACCAGGATGTCAATGCTGGGATCCGACCTTGAGCGGGGGTGGTTTTTGACTGGGAGGATATGAGAGATGGGAATGTCCAGCAGCTCGGCGACCAGCTGAGTCTGTAAAGAAACAAAAAGAGTTTGAAATGGCGTAAGAACAATGGGCTCCCTGGCCTATTCACATTGCCACGGTGGCTGCTGCCTAAATAAACTCTTTAAGATACCAGATACCTTTTCTGAAATGGACTTGCTCCAGTAGATCTCAGTGACCTTTTCTTGCACTGCAGGGCAGGCCTCATCCACCTTAGTCAGAAGTACAAGTTCTGGGATGCCTATTGAGGATGTATGGCAGAGAGAAGACATTCGATGAGAGTCCTATTCACACCACTCAACAATCACATTTGACTTTTAAAAGGCCAGATGTCTAGGACCCCATCCTGCTCTTTACTTGGGAAGGTCCAACAATCCTCCTTTTATATAGTATGTCAGCCAGGGGGTTCAAAGTCTTGTTTCATGGCTTTTTTGTTCTTTGTTGAGTCACTTAGGTTAATATTTCTTTTGTCAATTATCTGCC